>NC_142515.1:2615000-2845000 GCF_057876585.1 Rhinolophus sinicus | reverse complement strand
GTTAAGGAACATACGGCAAAGTGACAACTTGTCATGTTGGCATTATCAATGCTGCAGTTTTCTCACGTCCTGGATCCAATTTCCACTATATTTCCGAGGACTCCCCTGGAGCTGGTATGCACGTGTGGTTCCAGGAGGCCATGCAGTGAGTGCTTTCGAAATTTGACTTCCCTTTAATTGTGGCAGAAGCATGCAGTTCTCTATTTGGTGTCAATTTTATCATTTGGACCCCAAAATGTGCAGTTTGTCAGAGCTCATCAAGAGCAGTCGTGAAAGTCTCTAAAGTGACGAGCTAACCACTGGTGGTCACCACCATCTTATTTGTCACAGGAGGGATTTTCAGTTTCTTGGGTCAACATCCGAGTTGAGCGTTACATCATTCTAGCACATTCTGGGAAGGGTTCTACAAGATGACCTTGTAGAACCCTTAGGTTAGGGAGAAAGTTCTAACTTGTTCAAGGCAGGCCAAACCAAATGCCAGATCAGACACACACACACACACACACACACACACACACACACACACACACGAGATGATGTTTGGGAATAAAACAGACACGACGATGACATCAGAACTCACTCTAACACTTGGAAGTGCAGAGATTCCTCCTGTTCCTTGTTTCCCACCATTTGTAGGGCAGGGGTGCTTCCAGGGTTTAAGAAACTGTAATTGTACTTATTGTGCAAAGCTTGGAGAGATATAAAACAAAATAACCTAGTAAAAGTTATCACTGGGAGCTGACAGGCTGAGCAGCTTTGCTGGAGAGAAATCACAGAAGTCAGGAGAAGGAAGTCGGCGTGACATTGACACCCGCCTGAGTGGAGCTCAGTGTAGGAGTCGGCACCGCGGTGAGCCATTCCCTTACTCCACATTCTGCTCTGGTGCCCGATGGCGCATGGAGCAGATCTGAGTGAGGAGGCAGAACCCCGGCACCAGGGTCGGGCTGGCAGCCCAAGGACAGATAAGCTGGCATGCAGGACGTCCTCCCCATCACAGGGAGATGCCACCCAAGGCTGGCCCCTGCTGCCGCCGCTCGGTGGCAAGGAGCTGGGATAGGCGGCTGCAGGGACGGAGCAGAAGAGGACTGAAGGCGTCCAGCAGCGGCCCCACGTTTTCTATCAGGGCCTAGAAACTCCGCACCCTCTTGCCCGTCCAATGTCAGTCAGAGGCCAGCAAGTGCAGGTATATAAGAGAGCAGGCAGCTAGGCCACCGTGGGAAGGCGTTGGGAGCAAAGAGGAACAGGAGGAGAGTGAGTGATGGGGAAATGAAGACGCTGACCTCCACGCACACCTTTAGAAGAATGTGGTGGGGACCCTTGGTGACACAATGCCACAGCACCATACGCGGATAGCTGATTATTTCTGATTAATGGGCTTTGTTTCTTAGAGCAGTTTGAGGTCACAGAAAAGCTGGGCAAAAAGTACAGAGAGACCCCACATGCCCTCCCATCACACCCTGCCTTCCCCAGCATCCTGTTAGGAACATCTTGCTTTAGTGTGGGATGCTCGTAACAGCTGGTGAGCCAATACTGCTCCACTATTATTAACTCGAGTCCATAGTCCACAGTAGGGTCAGTGTTTTTCCTGTACATTCCATGGGCCTTAACAAATGCATATGTCACGTATGTATCATCACAGTGGCGTACAGGATAGTTTCACGGCCCCAAAATACCCGGGGTTCCACCCTCGCCCCTCCCAAGCCACAGCAAGCACTGATGATAACTTTCTTTTAAAGACTGTTAAAGTGTTTACCGTGTACCAAGGACCTTCTGACACTGTTCCGTAAGGCCGTCCTCTCTCACGGCAAGTCGGGGGGGAAGTTACTGTTTTAGCCCCCATTTTACAGAGGAGGGCTGTGCACAGAGAGTGTGTGACCTGCCCGAGGTCACACAGCTGGTGACGTGCCATCTGGCCCTGAGTCCTCCTGTTTTAACCCTGCTGTAGGAGCAGACGTGTGTTCAACGGTTGCTGTGTGTGAGTGTGGGATGGTGGCGGGAAAGCCACAGTCATGGCGTCTGTGCTTGCTGCCAAAACGCAAAGGTGTCAGGTTCAAACTTTTTGCATTGATCCTTTACAAGGCATGTCACAAGTAATGGTGCTTACCACCAACAACAGCTTCTTTCACGGCCTGGACTTGGTGTCATCAGGTCTCCAAAGCAGCAAACGTTCGCGGAGCACTTGCAAAGCACTGGACCCCTCTCTGAGCATCTGAGCTGGCTCATCGTGTGGAATCTTTATAACCACCCTCAGAAAGAGGCACTCGTGTCACCCCATTGCGCAGACAGAGGACGCGCCCCCGAAGGCTTCGGGAATTTGCCGAATCTGAAGGGCTGGTCCCCAGAGAAAGAGCTAGAATTTGAACCAGACGTGCAGCTCCCTGGCCATGCTGTGGTCACTTTGCCATGACTACCGTGTTTCCCTGAAAATAAGACCTGGCCGGACAATCAGCTCATGCGTCTTTTGGAGCAAAAATTAATATAAGAGCTGGTATTATATTATATTATATTATATTATATTATATTATATTATATTATATTATATTATATTATACACAGTCTTATAGTAAAATAAGACTGGGTCTTATATTAATTTTTGCTTCAAAAGACGGATTAGAGCTGATTGTCTGGCTAGGTCTTATTTTCGAGGAAAACGGTATGTGGGCACAGAATGGCCCCTAAGTGCTTCTGGGTTGCACCATAATGATTTGTGTAGGTCATTCAACGTCTGTGGGCCACACTTGCCAAGGTTTCTGTGGGTCCTTCCAACCCCAGTCCTCTCTCAATCTGTGGGACTCTACAACCACATGTGCAGAAAACACATGCATTATGCAAATCCATCTCAAATGCTGAAGATGCTGGTTCTTCTCCAGGAAACACTGTTGGGTGTGACCTGAGCCAGGGGGATACCCCTCACTGGGGATCCTATGAGCAGTGAGCCTGGGCTGGCCACTGGCTGTCACAGGTTGCCCAGAGCACTGTCAGAGGTCAGCTGGCCATCACGGCAGGGACCCTGGGGCCCTCTCCACCCAGCCCCCCTGACCAGTGCCATCTTGCTGTCTGACCTGGCAGGCCACTACCCCCTCCACTTGCTGCTGTCTTTGGAGAGACACTGACACAGGCTCGGACCCCACCAGCTGCTTGTGCAGTGCTCACAGGTCCTAGGCTTGTGGTGATGATGAGGAGGCCATGCTCCCATCCCCGTGGCTTCTTCTCCTGTTAGAGGAAGGCCTCTTCGTGTAAAATGGCTGCAGAGAGACTCTTCTAAAGAATGGAGCCCCCCCACCCCAACCCCGAGCAGGGGGGTGCGTAGAGCCCTCACAATTCCTCCCAGGCCTGTCCTCTCCCAAGGACCCCGAGTGGAGGCTGCTGCCTGCTTATTTATGAGAACACTCAGCAGGCACGAGTCTCGGCTTCAGGAATTAACCCTGCTTTCAAGGCCGATCAATCCCTGTCCCCTCACCTGGTCCCCACCTGATCTGGGCCCATATGCTCCCACCCAAGCCTGACAAAGCCTCTCAGATTTGAAATCAGACACATTGATTGAACACACTTGGGTTTGACCTGCTCGGCCATCAGGAAACTCACTTTGCCTGAGTCCTTGCATGTCATTAGTTAATGGCCTTGAGGGCTCTGTGAAGAAGTCTGCACAGCCCATGTGCGGACGGATGGCTGTGCTCTGGCCCCCAGAGGGCTGATGACACTCAGAGTATCCCGCCCAACCAGACCGGGACCAGAAGAGAAGCTCAGGAGGAAGGTGGGCTGTTGAAGCAGGGAGGCCACGATGAGAAGGTGCTTCAGCTGCCCTTCCTCACATGGATGTTTAGCTGAAAATGAAACGGGCTCGCCCTGTGGTCACACAGGTGCAAGTCACAGGTGGGGGGCTATCCATCCTCCCACTCAAACATTCATGGAGAACTCACTTTTGTCCGGCACTGACCAAGGTGGTTAAGCAAAGGGGCAGGCGTGTGAAGAACCACACGTGGGGATCTGTGCAATATAAGTGGCGTGCAAGGCATAAAATGGGGGGGGGGGTCCTCTCTTCTGAAGGGGCCACTGCTCACTTGCTCCCGCTGAGGGAAGAAAGATCATCCAGATGTGTTCTACCAGCTCCCGGCATCCCACAGGATGGTGTAAGGAAGAGAGAAGGCTTTGGTGAAGACGCAAGTGTTCAACGTACTGTATTAACCTAGTTTGAGAGCTATTGCTTACAGGCTGGCCAAGCGTGCGTTTGCTCACACAATTAGAGATCACAAATCAGCTGATATAACCACGGGACCCCATTTTCAAAGGACACTTCTAAGGACTGTCCCATGGTGCCCACTTAGGAAAACTGCATTTGATCCCACGTTTTACAGTGGGATGGTCTGCCCTGGAAACCGTCTAACGCTACCTCCTCAATCCCAGGTTCCTGCAGAAAACCCTTCGCAGGGACCCCGAAAGGCAGTTTCTCAGTTTCAGGCAGACTTCGTCCATCCTGTGCTCTTCGGGCACTGGGGCCGTGCGTAGGGACGTACATCCTTTCTCACCATGTTCTGGACGAAAGGGCTCCGAACTGGATGTAAAGATGAAAGGGCAGCACCCCCTCCTCCTGTTCCCTTATCTGTAACTTGAAGATCCTATTGCCACTTACTTCTGTGCCACTTACTTACTGCTGTGACAGCTAAATTCAGGGTTGCCAGAAACAAAGGCACCCCATTAAAAATGGACTTGCAGGTACCCAGCAAATAGCGTTTCTGTGTGAGCAAGTCCACACTACTGTGTGGGACATACTCAGACTAAAACTATGTTCTGTCATTTAGCTGAAATTCAAGTGTAACTGGGCACCCTGCCCTCTGTCTGCTCAATCTGCTGACCCGTAACTTCATGACACAACACATTGCATGGTGCCTGGCACAGGAGTGGCTCCACGATTGCGCTGATGAAAGTGACGTGTGCTTCCAGGTCGGCCCCTGCTGCTTGCCTGGGGCGCCCTGAGGGAGAGGCACCTCATGCTCCCCTCTGACGACTCAGTGCCCAGGTCGGTAGCTGGAACGTGGTCCATGCCACACGTGGTGGGAATTAAGAGTTCGATGTGAACTCGGTGCCTCTCAGGAGGACGTGAGATGATCTATTATCAAAATGACCCCTCTTCCTTTCCACTCTGCTGCCGCCCTACAACCCAAAGTACTTAGTTTAATTGCTAATTCAGTAAGTACTCGGGTGCTCTTTCCACTTACTGGGCTTCTTACCACGTACGGGATGAAGAGGCAGGCCCTGCCCGCAGGAGAAGACAGACAGGTCGGCCAGATGGTGGTGAGGTGTGGGGCGTCCCGGTGTCTCTGAGGTGGGATACAAGGACTTCCCGGTGGTCAGTAAAAGTTTGGGTGGGTGTCCTCAGCTGAAGAAGGGGCTGGAACAAACACCAACCCACAGAGAAGAGTGGCCAGGCCCAGAGACAAAGAGCAGTTGGGGGGTATTAGTTTCCTGGGGCTGCTGTGACAAATGACCACAAACTGGGAAGTTGACAAACAACAGAAGTTCTCCCGTTGTTCCAGAGGCCAGATGTCTGACACCGAAGTGTTGGTCAGAACCCAGCCGAAACCCAAGTGATCGCATCTCAAGGTCCTTAACTCAACCACATCGACAGAGCGCCTTTTCCACACAAGACCCCGTCACAGTTTCTGGGGTTAGGATGTGGAAGCTTGTTTCTGAGGCCACCACACGCCACGTTACGTGCTGGAAATGAGACGGGAACGTCAAGGGTTCTCTTTGCCAGGCTGAGAGGTGTGGGTTCAGGCCATACAGGGAGCCATTGATGGTTCTAGCCCAGGACTGACTGTCCAGAATTATGTGCCTACAGACTCTGGCACAGACGAGGGAAGTTGGGGAGCAGGGAGAGGCTGGCTGAGAGGAGGCACAGCAGACCAGGGGCTCCAGAGAGAGACACCCCTCTTCACTCTGCAGCCACCTGCAAGGTGGGTGCAGCTACGGGACCTTCCCACCAGCTCCCCCACAGCCCAAGTGGCTCAAGGAGGCTGGTCCACAGACTCTTCCTACAGACACATGAGAGGAAGGAGTCTTTCACTCTAATTCAGGTTCCCTGGACAACATCTCTGCTTTTATGGGGAAGCAAAGCTCCAAAGGTGGAAGCCACACAAATGGAACCATTCTAACAGGCAGCTCCCATGCCCCTGCCCGGCGCCATAGCACGAAAGGAACCCTCCACCTGGGCAGGGATGAAGGAGCTGCAGAAACATCTGGCTGCATCAGTTAAAGAAAAGTCAGCAGAGGATTCACAAAGTGCTCAAGGTGTTTCCGCTTCCTTTTCCCAGAATCACTCACAACAAAGCTGCATGGACTGTCCCCCGGGATGGTCACAACCGAGGTCACATGCGGGCAAGTCCACTTTGCCTGAAGCTGCCTGGAACGCTCTCCCAAACCCACCTCACCAGGGATCGCCTCCTTCAGAGCATCCCTAAAACGTCACTTCCTCAAGAACAATCCCTAACCTTCTAGAACAGGCCACGTCCCTGTATCACATGCTTCTGCAAGTCCCTTCCCTCCCCTTCAGAGCCCATGTCACTGTGTGCAATGAAATGTCTGCCTGTGTGACGATTCAGCTGGTGGTGGCCCACTCTCCCCTGTCCTCTTCTGTAGTGTCCATGGGGTCACAGACTGTGTGTCCCACGGACGGGCATCCCAGGACTCCTAGGCTCCTGAGCACAGAGGGGGTACTCAGGTGAAGACCACTAGATGAAGGGGTACATGAATGCCAGCTGTGAGCGAATCTCTGGTTCCGAGAGGCCGAGGCCGCCTGCCTGGAGCTGGGAAGAGGGGCCTGTCCCATTTGGGTCCCCAGCTGGGCTCCCAGGAAACCCCCGTTTCTGAGGCCTCCAGTCTCCAAATCCTGCTGGTGTGTGACTCTCCTGAGGAGCCTGGGCCTCTCACGGAGGCATGACTGCATGTGGTCGGAAGTTCAGGAGAGTGAGTGGGGACTGCACTGGTCTGTGCGGGGACTGCTGACGGTGCAGTGATGCGATCGCCAGGCCCGTGCTGCCACCGTTCCTTGCTCTCCTCTTCCTCTAGGTGACGGAGACACCAAGCTGCGTTTTTCTCGGGTCACCTATTAACATCTGCCTCTGAAATGGCTGTGAGGGACACACAGCCCACTTTGCTGGAACTCCAAGCCGGGAAAGAGAGGCGAGAATATTCAAGTCAGTCTTTCAGTGGAAGGCCTGGATGGTACGTGTCGATTTCACCCAGGAGGAACCTGAAAATGTTCGCACAGACGTAACCACCTCGACCTGGGCTCAGACTGCAGCTTAGACGCTCCTTCCTGTTTGTTATTATTGGCGTCTGGTGTTCCGGGTCACGTGCTAGCAGTAGAAAGAAGTGTCCTGTCCATTGAGAGAAGGGATGCTTACGTGTGCATCTCACACTTAGAAACTGCAGGCACAGAACCAACTGATGCACTAGACAGAGATAGAGGAGGTGGGCGTGGTGTGTGTGCAGTGTGTGTGCACTTGGTAGGGGTGTGTATATATTTGGGGCGCGTGTGCACATGTGTATGTGGTGTGTATACGTATGGCTATGTGTACATGTGAGGGATATCTATGTGCATGTGGGGGGCGTGTATGTGTGGCTGTGTGCATGTGAGCTGGCGTGCACAGGTGAACATATGTGTATGAGGTGTTCAGGTGTGCACTTGGGCATTCCTAGAGAAATGTCCCGGACACTGGGTCTCGTGAACGCTTGTCCAGATGCCAAGTGCCTGTAGGCATGAAGCTCGCTGACCGCAGCCCGGAAGTCAGAGTCCATGAGCGGAGCTGGAAACAGGATGCTGCAAGCAGGCTCCGCACCTGAGCTCTGAAGCCCCTGGGCTGACAGCCTGGGCAGGGCACCAGTTGGGAGCTCCCTAGCCGCTGCCCTGGAGCTGGGTTCTGAAAATCCGCCCAGGGATAAGCCCCAGGGCCATAGCAGTGAGGGCACAGAGGGAGAGAGGGAAGCTTCCTTCCAGAAACCCGGCGAGGGTCAGGGTGGCAGTGACAAAGTGGCACCTTGATGGTTTCAGAAGACAAGAGCTTCTCCTCCGTGGCTGACGTGTGCCCTGCAGAGCAGTGCGGGCCTTCCCTTCATTTGGGCTCACACTCCTATTAGGGCCAATCCCTCGATTATCTGGACGCCCACGTGTGACAGTGTGAGGCTGTATAGAGTGGGCGCCCCGGCTTCCTCACCTATCACGGCTTCCCCGTCCTACGTGCTCACTTCATAAGAGAAGAGTCACCAATGGGACCGTGTCCCAGCTCCCAGAATCACAGAGCATTTCTTTTGCTTGTAAAACAGAAATCCTGCTCTCACACCACTCAGGTCGAGGCCACCAGAGCAAGAACGACGGAGCAAAGCAGAGGCCTGGTCACTTGCTCGGGATGCACCTGGCCTTCTGCGGACACTGGTGTGGACACTGGTGTGTGCAGCACGCTCACCGCCCATTCAGATGGGTGGTTGGGACAGAGGACGAACACCCACCAGGTTTGCAGGGAAGGTCGGCGGGCAACACGGTGGAGAAGCCACTGCCAGCCCAGGTGCCCCTGGTGCTGCTTTCTGGGCCCCTTCTTGCAGCAGGTGGTACAGACCGTCGCTGTCTGTCATGTCACGTCCGGTGGTTTTTCCTCCAGACACGTCTTGAGGAAGTCACACGGTCTCTTTGGAAAGATCAGGAGTCGACCCATAGAAAGTTCACGAAACAAAATGCTCAAATAAGGAATTAGCTCCCAGGGGGTCCTCTGATGTCCCTTGAAGAAATACATGTCCCCATCTAAAGAATGACGGAATCGACAAGGGGAAATTCAGATCTTTCCAAAGCCCTTGAGAAGGCATCGGGAGTGTACATGGTAAGTGTTCTCCAGGCTGAGACCTTTCCAAAGACAGGCGTGGCTATCCAGTGCTGGGAGGAAGGCACAGCTCCACCGCTACCTCTGTGCTGAAATGGGGTACAGCCGTGCTTGGGGACTAACGATGGATCCCAGAAGGCTCCTGGCTACAGCACCCTGGGCGTGAGCAGGGGAACATGTCCCAGGGGACAGGGTCTGTGACTAGGGCCTTCACACCGTGGGCCACCTGCCCCACCCCCCGAAGCACCGCCTGGGGCCCGACTCCCATTCGGCTCTGGGGTATTGAGAGTCCACACAGTGGTTTGTGGCTGACTGTCCACAACTGAAGTCAAGGAAGGGCTGACGCAGGGAGAGGAGGCCTGGATGCAGTGCGTTGCCTGCGTCACTTTCTCGGGTGCGCGTGCTCCCAGCAGTGTAGTGTCTCGGCCCCACTCAGCACAGGGACTCGGGCACACATTGCCGGTGGCACAAGCATCACCAGGGTGGGCAGCCTGGGAGCTGTTCTTGTACAAACCACAGAATGAATCCCAAGTCATTCCGAGGGTCTGGAGCTCATCACAGAAAACCAAAGTGACAGCTGCCAGGCTGGGTGTGCCCACACCCCTGCACAGACACCGAGGGGAGCAGGCAGAGGGCAGGGGCGGTGTCCCACTAGTTAGAGGCCGTCTACGTGGACATCTCCAGGCAGCATCAGGCAGGCTCCTTTGCAGCTCCGGCTTCCAGGGTCAGCCCCAGGGTCTGGTGGATGTGGAACTGGGAGGCAGGGACTTCTACCGACCCCTTTCCCGGATGAGCCTGGTGGTGGCATTCGGCGGCCGTAGTAACTTTCCTGGATTAGAGTGGCAGCGAGTGGACTGACATTACCAGCTGCCTGAGGGCTGCCCCCTTACACCTCAGTTTACCCTGAGCCAAGTACTAATGAACCTCACATCGGTGTAAAGCTCTGTGCTTTACGTGTATTTCTGCACACACTGTTCCTTCACCCGCAAACATGGGAGGCATGGTGGATCCTTGGATTTTCCAGGTGAGGGTCCTGCCGTGTCATGTGACTCACCCAAAGTGGCCAGAGCAGGCCAAGGGGGCGTCCTGAGGCCAGGTCTTCTGGCCCCGGTTCAGGCTCCTTCAAACACACTTCATGCAGCCAGTGAGTTTCGCCCTTGGCCAAAGTGCTGCATCGTGAGGCTTGTCTAAGGCATCAGCGCTGCTGTCGGAGGGGCCGTGTGGCACTCCGGGCCGAGTCTCCTGGTGTCCTGGGTGACAGAAATATCCTCCAGCTTCAGACCGCTGCTGAGGGGATCAGAGTGGACACCCTCAGCGTTCCTTCTGTTCATTTATAAAAGTATTGGACTAGAAATTGTTCTGCGAGGGGGGAAAGGCCCAAAGCTCACTTTGACGAGTTCAGAACAATGTTTTGCTGAGAACTCTCTAACTTAGAGCAGCCAAGCGCTGTTCCTGCAGAAGTTGGCTCCGTCCTGTTTTCATTGTGATCTCAAGGCACTTTGTCACCAGCCCAGCTGCAGTCACAGGATGGGAAGAAACGGTAGACGGCTTCTTGTGCTGGGAGGCAGGCGGTGAGGACGCTGGGAGGCAGGCGGTGAGGACGCTGGGAGGCAGGCGGTGAGGACGCTGGGAGGCAGGCGGTGAGGACGCTGGGAGGCAGGCGGTGAGGACGCTGGCTGAAGCTGGATAGAGAACAAGAACTTCACAGCCGGGAGCCTGAGAACACAGCCCTTCTAAGCACCTCCCTGGAAACCAATGCATTTGCACCCCGTTCAACCTAAATCCTCTCCAGACGCAATCTTACGCGTACACAGCACATGGTCCACCCAACAGTCCCAGTGGACACCTGGTGAAACTGATAAAAACAAGGGGTGGACAAGCCCGTGGATTTAGCACCTTCCTCCAAGAGCTGCTCCTCTAGGAGATCCACGTCCCTCTCACACGGGGGCGCCCGGTGCTGCAGTGGAAGGGAAATGGAGGCGCCTTGTTCCCTAACCTCACCTTCGGGAAGGGATCTCCTCTCCAGGTGGTGGCCCTGAAGTCACCTGATGATAACCTGGGCAGCCCAGCTAGAAAGGAGAGGGTGGACAGCGGAAGGCAGCTAAGAACAACGGTAACAGGAGCTTGAAGGGTGGGGCAAGATGCTTCAGGCGTCTCCTGGGAACTCCAAGACCAGCCGACAGAGAAAGGCCCCTGCACTTCGCAAGGTTCTGCTACCCCCAGAAGTCTCTCCTCCGCTTCCCGAATCCCTCCAGTTAAGAGACCTGTTTTGGCTGACAAGCTTTGCCGACATACAGACCGACATCCCGAGGAGGGCTGACAGGATGCAGCACTCCTGTCACAGGAGGACTCTGGGTCATCGGGTCGCTTTGTGCACCGCCCGGACAGACAGCCAGCCAGGCAGACGGCTGTTCCCAAACTGCCTCTGCTAAGCACTGAATGTGGGACAGGCTTCTGGAGAAGACTGGGAATGCTGCATGGTGTGTGTCCTCTGGGGAAACTTACCAAGCACATGAGACGGAGAGTCAAGTCCCCTTCGGGCAGGACTTCTCAGAACCGTATTCACTCTCCTCACCCGAAGTTTCTCAACTTGCTCGACTCTATGACCACTGCTGCCATTAGGCCTGTTAATATGGCTTGGGAAACGCAGCACTGAGGAAAGAAGGGCTCAGCTTTGAGCTCCAGTAATGCTGAGTAAGACCCCCTCTCCTCCTATGGGGACGGGGCCACAGGAGGGAGAGCTGCTCAGGTGCCATCCAAGGCCCCAGGAGAGAACAGCGAAGAGCAGGAGGCTTGTGGCCAGTACCCTGGTCCCAAGCTGGGTGCTTTTTCTCTCTATCACAGATAGCTCTGTGCAATTCTGACTGGATCCTTTCCCACTCACGAGCAACTATTGCGGTAAGCCACCCAACCACTCGAGTAATCCCCGGCGCTCTGGAAATGGCCTCTGTGAGCCCCGTGGCTTCTCCTTCTGTTTCCCATCTTGGTGTGTTATGGGGAGACGCAATTTCTCAGGCAGCCATTTCGGCACCAGCCATCCCACTTGCCCCTCGAAGAGCGTCCTCGTGTCCACGCACTGGCTGAATGAGGTTTGGTGGAAAGTGAACCAACAAACGGAATTGAAATTTGCATTTGGGCTGACCAAGGGAGGAAAACGGAAACGAAACAGAACGGAAGTTGTAGGTGTGGGTGTGACTTCCACGCGACGACATCTGAATTGTTTTAAGTCCAAAATATTTGCAGTGAGCTCTCTCGTCACCAAATTAAATAGCGACGCCTCTCCTTTCTTACAATAGGCGTGTTGCTGAAAACTACATGAGATAGGAATTTTTAAAAATCAAATTATATTTGTGAAAGTACTTGGAGAGCTTTCTATTTAAAAGAATCCCACCAGGACTCCTCCCTTTGAATGAAGAATCCCATTGTAATGCAAATGGTCCCCTCCTAGTACGGCTGCTAAATTCAAATAAACTCCAGTTTGCCGGGAAAGGTGGAGGAGCAGGGCAGTTAAGGGAATATTCATGTGACTCTGGAATCACTGCACACACTGTGTGCTAGTCACCCGTTTTCAGGAAACAAGAACACGATACGGTTCACTGACATGCACTTCACAATGAAATAAGGCCCATCCTAACGACGTCTTCTCTGGTAATCCAAAAGCTGTTGGGGCCTCAAGGTGTCAGCAGTGCCAGGTCTGCTGGCCTTCTCCCAGCACACACCTGAGCTTCCAGGAGGGGACTCGCTGAGGCTTCAGGATCCCAGAACGACACCTGAGAGTTTCATTTTTGACATGACTTTGAATCCTATTTTTCTTTGCATCCTTCTGTTTCGGGGGGGGAAAAAGAGAAACAAAGCAAAGAAAACAAAAGAAAAGAAAACAAGAGAAAAGAAAAGGAAAGGAAAGGAAAAGAAAAGAAAAGAAAAGAAAAGGGAAGAAAAGAAAAAAGAAAAGCAGGGTTCAGAGTATATTGTCCACACCCGGGAAATGTGCCGTCTCTAACTCGGGGCTGTGTGAACAGGCAGTTGACAGTCTCTGCGCAGGTAGGTCGCCTTTCCAGAAAGCCGGTCCAAGTCAGACAAATAAAGCAAGATTTAGCTGTTCTTCTCTGCTTGCTATCTAATGAGGTGAGGGAAAGGCCAGCCATTCTGGAACGCGTTGCGCTGCAGACTGTGCCGTGTTAGGAAGAGCTGGTGATCTTGATTTCATACAATGATGAGGGAAATGACTCGTTTCAAAAGCTCAGCGCAGAGCGTCCGTCCCCCAGCCCCGAAGCGAAATCCCCCCCTCTGCTGCTTTCCAAATACCCTTCTCGCACCGTGGTGGTGAATTTGCTAAGCACACTCCAGCCCAAGTTCTTGATGCTTTAAAACCCATTCACTTCCCTGCGGTTTGTTAGAACGGCTTTTCCGAGGAGTCCTGCCTCCATATATTCCTGTTTAAGCAAATAAGGTTAGCTACCTTTTGCCATTCACAATTCAACAGTCCTCCTAAATTAATTTTTCCAAAAGTAATTCAAATAAAAGCTTGGTTGCCACTACTCTTTTCTGAGCCACAAGATTGAATAAGGCATCTGAATAAAAATGTGTATTACAGCCTTCTTTAATATTTAAGCATGACATTCATTGATTTGTTTCTTGTTTTCTGCAAACCTTGACAACATGATAAAATAAATCATAAGAACAAAATATAGTGGTAACATCTTTTATGGACTTCATGTAGTCATCAATCTCAGGCTGAGAGTGAATTATCAGTACAGCAAAAAGATCTATGTTTTAAGAGCTCCAATAGCATGCTAGCTGGAGGTTTTTCACAAGCAAACTCAAGGCGAGTGACTGATAAGCATCATTATTATTTTCTGAGAGTCTGGTTTATGGTGTGTTGCGGAGGTGTTGGCATATATGTTTCGGAAGCAAAGGTTTGATCAATTCCAAGTAGACGTCTACTAACATATAAAAAAATATAACAAGGCTTCCTGCTGAGCGGCAGTGTGTCCCCATCACCCCGCGTCAGTGTGACAAGCCCGTATTGGGTTTCTGGTTATATTTTATACAGAATTAACCTTTCTTAATGTGATACACTATGTATGAATACGGATCAAATTGTAGCTATTTGGACACCTTCCCCATTTTTATTTGTGTTGTGATCTTAGCAACATCATTGTATACACAGAAAAAATCCCCAAAACCAAATCCTTGAATTGTCACATAATTGCAACCTCTTGCATATGCCACAAAAAAAGCCAAGGAAGAATATTCTGTCCCGAAGGTAAACCCAGCCTGGGGCTGGTGCTAGATGGATGTTAGGATAATGGAAGAGTCTGGAGCCTGCAACACCCACACAACAAAGTTGTTTGGAAAATCATCGGTACTTGCAATGGGAACATCGCGTCACACCACAGCCTCTCGGTGACACAGAAACCTTCAGCTGATGAACCAGCCCTTTGTGAACCTATCATGGGGCATCCTGACATTTGTAAAGACCTGAACAAGTGCTTTGCATGTGCTGCTTTGTTCTTTTAACATTATGTTCATGCAAGTTACGTGCCATGTTCCTGTTTTTAATGAAAGCCACCATTTCTTCCCTGTGTATGCTGGCCCTCAATGAGGTTTAAAGTTTTAAGGGAAAATCACCACAAGGAAAATGTCAGCTGCATCGCATCCAGTTGTGACAAACTACAAGGGGATTGATTATTCAGTGAGAGTCTCCCAATCGTTATCAGCATTTACTCCCAAGCACGACGCAGCAGAGGAATAGCCTAAACATCTGAAATGACACTCCAGAAAGCACAACAGCCTCAGACGATGCCCCCCGAGCTTTCAATCTGGAAAATGGGTGAATGAAAGTTGTAGAGGTGGGGGATTCACTCCGGGTTGCAGGGGTAAACACAAAGGTGTTTTCTGACAAGCTGAGTATATGTGGCTTCCCACCAAGTCCCACAGTGCTTTGCACCCCATAAATATCACTCCTCTTCCCTTATAACTTGAACTCCATGAAATACGACGCCATCGTGCAGTAAAGCATGGCCGCTCTTTCGTTGGCCTCCAATCTCAGGCCCAGGGGGGGCACTATTCATCGTCCACATAATTAATTCAAGTCAATTACACCATTCTAAGATATCTGCTCTCCGAGTCATGTTGCATTATTACCACCTACTTTCAGGGAAATTATATTCTCTCTCCAGTTGAGTCACTGTAACTCATAGAGCGGTTTTTTCTCTCTCTCTTCTTTTCGTTATTCTAACCAATTAAAGTCACTGTGATTTTCTTTACTCAGCCTACGAGAAATACCATCAGTATTATTGCTTGTTTGACATTTTGGTTTTCCCTTTGTTAAATTTTATTAGCAACACTGCAAATGTGAGTGAGTGTGTCTTCGCGGCCGGTGCTCTTTCGAGCCACGCACATGCTGTCAGTGGCGCTATATACGTCTGCTGTAAAACTTCCAGCATCTGCATTGCAGTGGGGACATGGGGACAGCTCAGGTGACACTGTACAAGCAATCGGGAGGGAAATCTCGGCTTATGCAAACGGCGCCACTGGTAGCATCAAAGAAATGTGAGGTGAGGGGTGGCCCTGGGACCCCCAGCCTGAGGGCTGCTTTGTGGATGTCCCTGGTTTTTAGGGCCATAAAAAAATGAAGCCTCCAGCCATTGCGAGCCTACCCTTGTTGCAAAAAGTCTGATAAGGGTGTGGGGAGAGGCTTTACTGACTTGTCTGATAAACCAAATACAGGTCAATTTACCTATAAACACTTTATAGTGTTTGGTCCATTTCAGTTTCCAAATCGCGCAAGCAAGAAAAGCAGGAGGCACCACACACCCTGCATGAATGGGTGCAAGGAGAACACGTCAACTAGCCCCCAAGGCACAGGGACCCCCAAGCTGACCACATGGTCAGGGACTGCAGAAAGCTGCATCACCATGTCCCACAGCCTCCACACAGACGTGAACCTCAGTCACCAAATTCGCCTTCCTGAGGTGGGATTGATTTGCTGAGTTTGGCTGGGGTGGTATGTCAGTCATCACACTAGGGAACAGATCATTCCAAACCATCTAGAATGTCGGGTCCATGAGGGCATGGGCAGTGCTTACTGTGTTTAGTGCATATTCCCGGTACCTATGAGATTGCCTGACACACAGTAGGTGCTCAGTGGATACCTGCTGAATGATGACACCCACCCGTCACCTGATCCAGGAGTAGCTCTCTCATTCTAGGTCAATGTGCCTGCATGCATTGGCTGCTTCCAACCTCTGTGCCTCAGTTTCCTCATCTGTAAAATGGACATAATAATAGTGCCTGCCTCAGAGAACTGTTCTCGAGCTAAATAATTACACATGTGATGTGTTTTAATGCACACAAACCTGTGTGTGCATGTGTGTGTATGTGTGTGTAAGGAGAGACAGACAGACACACAGAGAGAGGAAAAAGAAAATAGCACGCAGCTTGCTGTCATAAAAAAAGACATTGTAATTAATTCGTTTTATTTGGGGTTAGAATTTATCACCGCTAGTCAACATGCCTTGCTGAGCTGACCCAGCCTTGAGTGCACCTGAAGACCCTAATGAGGTCAACTTTCTATTTCTGGAAAAACTCATGAAGGGAATCCAGGTTTTGGACCAAGCCAGTGCGTCCCCGTTGCTTCCTGTGCCTTACATTCCCTGCCATCATCCCATCCGAAAAGTCCGAGCTGAAATGCTCCCACGAAGAGCCACAATTTCACAGAGGAAGAAGCCAATGGAAACCTTTCATCCTGTGTGTGAATGATATATTAGGGACTTTTTTCTTTCTGAATACTAATATATAATTCTTGCAGCAAAAGCACCACGTGCCCCTGCTCGTGTGGTGGCCTGAAAAATAATGTATCATATTGCATCAATATTCACTTAATAAAGGCGGAAGTGTGCATTGCTTATGGTACTTCTCCTTGGTCACCCCAGCACTCAGATATTATGAAGAAGAGTTGGTCCAGCCACACTTATGTCTTGTCAGTCATCTAATTAAGCAAAGAAAGCTTGCTACTCATTTTATTTCTGTATATGTTAATGTTACAAACTAATAGAAAACAGCTAGTAAATTGTCCCCTGCATATATTGGACACAGCAACAATTACTCTGGCAGAGAAGATATAATAAAAGAGGAAATTTTAATAGTATCCTTATTCCCTTTATTCTCTTGGGCTTCTGTTTCAAGGTACTGTAGAAATTAACAATTATTTCTTCTCATTGTTTTTGATGATCTTTTTCTATTATGCTCCTATCCGACTTAAAATAAAAAAATAATTTAAAATTACATTTTTTTATTCAATTTTATGGTGCTCTGAGATTTACATTCTAGACATGAGGAAGAACTGAGAAAAATCAGAAAGAAACCCGAGCTTTCCCTTCTTGTTCCTGTGACAATCAGTGGAGGACACGCCAGTTATTAGTACAGCGGAGACTGTCTTGATTTCAATTCAGAAATTCACATAATAAAAATAATTATCTTATACATCACTGTATTGACACATATGTCTGTCTTGTATTTATGAATGTCTGTCATATGATGTATCTGAATAGTTGATATGGCTCTACTCTATAAAGCAATTAACTCGGTTTATATGTCAAATTGTCTAAGGATTTCTCTAGAATGCTTGGGGAAATCTAACAAACGAAAATATTCTCCAATTTATTGACATGCTACTATGTTGGAAAAAAGTAGGCCATCACTAAGCAGCTTTCATGTGAAATCTGGGATCTGATTATAAGTGCGGGGACCGTGAGACCCCTGGCTCGGCTGAAATAAAGAAGACTGATTTTATCTTGTAAAGAGTGCATTAGTTCTTTGTTTTGGCACAGGAAAATGCCACGATGAATGGAAATGTGCAATCATGATGGTATTATTTAAAGACGGAAAGGTTTTCCCGATGACAATCTCATCAGAGCCACCTCTGAGACACTGGGACATTTTTCAGTTCAAGTCGCCCTTGGTTTTCCGTTGGATTTCTCATACTTTTCATGGAGATGTGTCAGTTCCCTGGCCCTGGGAGGTGAAACCCAGGGCCATGTGACCCTCTTTTGTGATTAAACCCACAGAGTCAGCTGTCCACACAGGCCCAGTAAATTATAACCATCCTTTCAGTGCCCAGGTTGATTTCCACGCGCCGCCTGTTTCCTAAGTGTGCTCCCTTCCCTTCGTTACATAGCAAATCACCACACATTTAACCACATAGACAACACACGTCCAGGACCTCCTGGTTTCCGTGGGTCAGAAGTCCAGCCGTGGCTTCACTGGGTCCTGTGCTCGGGGTCTCAGGCTGTAATGAAGGTGTCAGTGGGCCTGTGCGTTTCGGGAGGTCAGGGCCTCATCCATGCTCATGTGGTCGTAGGACTGAGCCGTCCATTCTCTCACTGGCTGTCAGTGTGGGCTGTTCTCAGGTCCTCAAGCCCCCAGCCCACAGTGGTCCCCTCAGGGACCCTCTCACATCCTGGCAGCTCTCTCCCTCGAAGCAGTAGGAAGGACTCATTCCCTCATTGAACGGCTCCGATCTGGTTCACTCAGGGCCCTTCAGGAAAATCTCTCTTTGATTGACTCAGTGCCAAGCTGATGGCCTTGTTACATCTGCAGGAACATTTCACCTTCACCAAAGACTGCAACCCAGTCATGGGCATAACACCCCATCTCACCCACAGGCCCTGCCGCTTCAGGAAGTGGGTTATGCTGGGGTGGGCCCCATGGTGGTGGGGATTTAGGGGGCCATCTTAGCATTCTGCCTACACAGCAAAGGAATCCAGAATCTGAATATGTTATCAACCTAGAAAAATTCCCTGGGTATTCATCTAGAACTTGTCTGGAATTTTCAGAGAAATCAATCAATCAATCTAAAGGCAATGAGTGCTGAAGCCTCTTGCTTCTAATGCCACCTCAGGGAATAATCCTACATTATCTCATGTCCCATACTCCAGCTCCCCTTGAAACAAATCTCTGCTCAGATAATTATGAAAAGCTGGAGCCGAGTGCCCTTCATGGAGGGAGAATATCAGGAAACCTCAGCTTCGTAAACCGGAATGCCCATTACAGGCTTGGGGTCAACCGGCTGAGCCATGAGATGCACAGACACCGGCCGGGGCTCTGCCGCCAGGAGGGGGTGGATGGCTTGGTCTGTCCTCGCGGAGCAACTATCAGCTCGCTGGGTCCAGCAGCTCGGCCCCAACAGTGCCTAGGAAGCCTCCCTTCTCAGCTTGTCCCAACCAAAGTGCCCAGATTGGAAATCTCATCCTGTTGGGAGCCAGTCACTGCCCACTGGGCCTCTGGTCTGCGCCTGCTTCTCCCCCACTCTCTGCTCGGCTGCATCTCACTCATCAACGCCTTCCATCAAATCGGCCCCATCCCTTCCTTCCACTTCCATGCACTTGTCTCAGTCACGTGATAGCGTGAAAAAGGCCGCCCAGAATGTTCAGCTCCTGACCCCTAGCGCCTGTGCGTGTCACTTTACATAGTAAATGGGATTTGGCTGGTGTGATTAAAGAGCTGCACGGGGAGATTATTCTGGGTTATCCAGTGGGCCCTAAATGCCACCACCAGGGTCCTTATGCAGAGGCAGGATCAGAAGGAAGAATAGGAGGTATGATGAGGAAAGCAAGTGGTTAGAGTGCTATGAGGAAGGGGACATGAGCCAAGGGATGTGGGCGCCTCTAGAAGCTGGAAAAGGCAAGAAAACAGACTCTCCCTGTAGCCTCCAGAAGGAACCACTCTGCCGACACTTTGATGTTCGCCTGGAGAAACTGATTTGGGGCGTCTGACCTCCAGAATCATAAGACAATACAATTTCCTTGTGTTAGGTCTCCAAATGTGTGGTAATTTGTTCCAGCAGCAACAGGCATCGGATACAGACAGGGGAGGGTGTACTTCTCTAAGCTCTCCTGATCGCCAAGGCTCCATCTGTCTGCAAAAGCCGTATTGGCAAGAGCTGAACTTAGCTCTTGAACTGGGCCTTCTTCCTTAAAGCCCCAGGACACACTGAGACTAGACCTGCAACAAAGAGTCTTTCAAGAGTCAAGAATACCAGCTCTGACCCGAGGCTGGACACGTTCCATATTGGACTGTAGGGGCCCGTGAACACCAAAGGGCAGGCGTCGTATTGTTGAGGTCTTTGCCAGCATCATGGTCTTTTCTTGTCCCCATCCATGCTGGGGAATCATTTCACATGGCATTTGAGTTTATCTACAGGAAAACACACCTGACAAAGTTTCACCCACCCTAAATGATGTATTAAAAAACAAACAAACAAACAGAAAGACTAAGGTGCTAGTATAGTCATTTCATAATTCAGTCAAGAGACACTGCTCAGTGTAATAGAACCAAAAATAGAGAGTTGGATGCATTATTTACATTAAAAAAGGTAACTGATGGAAACATTATTAATGGTGATTTCAAGCACAGGAACAAGTGCGTGAGATGGGTGTCTGCAAGGGTGACATCCAGCTGCGGGAGAACTTTAATGACTGTTAAAGTATTGAAATAGTTCCACAAAACTTAGTAAATAGCCACTGTTCAAGACCCCACCCTTCCCCACTGCCCACCACCACCATATAGCCTGCCTTCTTCCATTGGATTGGATTCTCCCAGATTTAATAACTAAAGGGTTAACACCTGGCATCGTGGGGCACCTATAGAACCCTACCCAGCACCTTGAGCAGCACCCACTCTGATTGGTTACTGCCTGGGTGGTACCAATTGTCAAAGACTTTCAGTATCACCTCTGAGTATAAGTAAGCTAAATCTTTATCTTCTATGTTAATGTATCAATCAATCTTGTATAAATCTGATAAATTAAGCAATAAAGTTATAAGCATATTATGTCAAATTATGAAGACCAACCAGACCAGAGAGAACAAGAAAGTTATGTCTGGGGAGCAGACTGGAGTGGGAGGGACAGGATGGGGACAGGGGCTTCTTTCCATCCTCAGTGCTTCTACACTATTTGATTTATTACTATATACATGTTTTCCTCTATTAAAAATAAAAATGGAATAAATGTAATCAGGTAAATGAAGCAACTCTCAATTTCCTTCAAGTTCTAGATGTTACATTTGCCTGCTGTACCTCGGGCCCTCTATCATTTACCTGCATTGCAGGTCTACATGTCTCAAACAAATGTTTTGCACGAGATCTGGAAGGACTCCCCTGCTGACCACCATAGCTGTCACTTCTGTCTTTAAACAAGCAGCCTTTGTTTTTCCTTTCAAGTAGTCTCTGCAGAGACAATGTTTCCTGTCCACCAAGTCCCATGTCATTTTCCTCTTCCAGGGTGGGGAGGAAGACTCTACCTCCCCGGGTCCCTTGCAGCTAGGTTGGGACCATGCTATTCGTTCTAGAAGCTGGGCTGTGGGCAGATGTGTCATATGTCACTTCTATGCCAAAGCCCAGGAGAGTGAATGGGACATCCCTGCACTCTCTCCTGTCTTGCTGCAGTGACCTGTAAGCTATGTGCTGAGGTGGGAATGTCACAAAGTGGGGGAAGCCTGGATTATTGACTCACCATGTGGAGGACAGCCACCTGAGGAGTTGCTTACCCTGCAGTGGACTTTGCATGGCTGAGAAACAAGCTTTCAGGTTTTGTCACATCAGCAAAGCTTAGCCTATCCTAACTAATGCATGCTAAAACTGAAGCCATGTCTTGATGTATCATTTATGTGTCATGTAAACTTTTAGATAGATTGAGTGCCGGCTCTGCCACCATGTCAAATAGAACCTCTAATCCTTACCCAGCAGCTTGTTTTCACTACCCCAAACCATGAATGTGATTGAAAAGAACCGAAAGCTGTTCTGCTGCGCTACTGTCTTCAATGTGCAAGTGATCAATTCAAAATGATCACTTTGGCTCCTGGGGGATGAATTTGTTTCTGTTCTTCCTTCCATTTCTCTTTCATTTAAGCAACGTGTCCTGACTGGCAGAGCAGGAGACAGTGCTGCCCAAGAACGGGCATCCCACAGAAGCAGGGCTGGGCATGTCCTACAGTCAAGGTAGGTGAGCCTCATACCTGTTTTTACAATGTTCAGCTCAAAGCATCTCTTATTGTTTAAAGAACACCAAGGGTAACGGGAGATTGTAGACCCAATTTTGTCTGAGCAAAATGCCTTCTGTCTTTTGTTCTGCTCTCCTTTTTTCAAAAGAACCCTGCTATTTGTAGACGCTAAATGGGGTGCAAATCTCCACATCCAGAAAAAGCTACCTGTGTAAGCCATCTACCTCAGTCTTCTTAGGAACCTTCCAGAACCTTCCAAAGTGATGTGGTGGAGAGAAGAGGGAGGATGTGGAGAACATGGCAAGGCCCGGGATGTGGCAGGGGATGTGTAACAGGCAGCTCGTTTTGCCACCGAGGAAGAGCTGTTAGGATCACAGGTCTTCTCCCCTCCACCATGCCCAGCAGCACTGCCAGATGCTGACCGGGCTGCAACGTGGGAGGCCAGGGCACTGAGAGGCCGAGAGGGGCAGAGAGCCAGCCTGCAGCTCAGCCCTGATCCAGGACAGCTTCCGAGCAGAGGCTTTGCAGCCTACAGTTCTGCTGAGGGGAGCTGCCTCCCAGGAACCCTGGCTTGCATTTGCTGAGAAGCGTGAGGCCATTTTCATATATTTTTAATATTCTGGTTGTCATGCAAAAACTCATCGATGAGAAAGTTTAAGCAGTGTGCAAACAAGGCAGCCTGCTGAGCTGTGTTAAGGTACCTAGCTCACCATGTCAACATGACAAATCTCACGGTGTGTTTCTGATTAGGTTTAATAATACAAAATTAGCCTTTTCTAATGTAACATATTGTGCCTGCAACATTATTTGTTTGAACTAAAAATACCCCTTCCTACGTTTCAGTTGTGATAAAAGGACTCACGTGGTGACCAAAATTTCTAGCCATTTTCATGCATTTGCAAAACAGTAGGAAAACAGAGCAATTCTCTGAGCCCAGCCAGAGCAGGAAAGGCTGCCATGGGCTCCATCACACGGGGCACGGCGGATTGTTCTAGGCATCTGGGATCGGAAGTGTCAGCAGTTACTCGCAGCGGGACCAAGGCCACCTCGGCCTGCGGGTGTGGTGCCTGTGTCTCCTTCCTGTACCCCAAATGTGCTGACTAAGCCAGAAAAGCGTCAGCCAGCAGCAGACCACACCTCATGCACTGCAGTCCACTCAGGGGCCAAGTGGGGTCCCAGGCTTTGGGGTGAGGCCTTGGGCTGAACCTCCACCTGCAGGAGCTGAGGCTGAAGCACTGACGGTTAACGGGTATCGTGGAGGACTGGGAAGGACCCACCCAAAGTCCAGCAGAACGGCTCCCACACAGTAAGAGCACAGAGAGCTTCGTTACGACATGGCTCGACTTGCGCTTTGTCCTGATGGCAGCCTCGTCCATCTCCCCTCGCTGCCCCCAAATAACTCCGAATTCAACTATGAGGTTCCCTTCCTGCTTTTAAACCAGCAGAGATCGCGGGACGCGGTGGAGCTCGAGGTTGGGAATGAAACGAGGACGGACCTGCACCTCCTGTATTCTTTCTTCCCCCGCCCCCGTGCCTTTTCATGTTCACAAAGCTTAATACACTCGTACAAAGTGAGCACAAAAGACATGGAGACGCTCCTGGCAGTCCAGTTAGGAGAACACGACACAAGGCAGGAGCCCCGCCTGGAGTTTCCATGCACTTGGGCTCCTGTGTGGCGTGGCAGGCGTCAAGGACGTCCCGATCGAAACACAAGGCCGACTCCTGATCACCGACGGGCTCATCGGAATCTGCTGCTCACCTGGGCTCGCTACGACTGAAAGCCGTGAGGGGGAGAGGATGTGAAGACTGCGGACAGCGAGGGAGTGAGGAAGGTGAAAGGTATTTTCAGGGAGGAGCAAAAGGAGACACTTGTAGCTTCACAGCCTCATATGAAGAAAAGGTGAGCATATTTCCCAAAATAGTAAACCCATGAATACGCTGTAGAGCGATAATTCAACAAAAGCAAAAGCTACCTTCAAACAGCTTCCTTCCAGAAAAGTCTAGAAAAGCTAAAGCTATTATCAGGCCTTGCTTTAGAAAACAGATGTATTAATGAGTAAGTATCATGCAGCTGATAAAAGTAACCATTGCATCCATCTTCACCAACAACAACAAAAGGAAACTTTGAATAAGAAGAGTGACGGGGAGAATTTCCACTTCCACATATACTACTGTGCACGTCACATGCAGCAAAACAGGTAAGTCCAGAGAATCCAGATGACAAAGAACTTAGACTGAAAACACGAGCCCTGAGATAATTAAGAAAACAGCAGTGTGATTTCAAATGTATCATATGCAGGAGGGTAGATGATTCAGTGTCTGGTTCTAAATCCTGGGTTAACTACGTTCCAAAAGATAAAGCTAGATCCTTAGCTCATCGCTCACAACAAATAAGTCCCAAATGAAATAAACAACTAAATGAAAAATGATATACAAAGACAAGTAATCAATATACATTTTTTTTAAATATGCATTTAGTGTGAGAAAAACCTTTCCAAGCATGTGCCCTAAATAAGAAAACACATTACTAGAGATTTGTCTGAACAAAAATGAAAAACACTGCTAAAGGGAAATGCCTAATAAAAAATTAAAATGAAAACCAATCAAGAAAATGTTTGCTAAATAAATGTGTAGCCTATAGTTATTATCCTTAAGACACAAAGAGTATTTGCAAATCAATAAGAAAAGGATAAATATCTAAGTGGAAAACTGGGCAAGTAACATGACGAGGTGATTCACAAAAGAGAAATATAAGCACGTAATGGATGACGTGGGGAAAGAGCAGGCAGGCTGCCCATGGGTCACGGGTATCCGGTCCCCCCGAGTTCTTATTGTGTCCTTGTTGTTTGTTCATTTTGTTTTACTTTGCTTTTGAATGATGTGAGGGCCTCCTTAACATGGTAGAAGGGGAGGGGCCTTCTCTTAGTCGCTGGATGACAGTTGAGCTTGATAAAAGTTTTTGAGAGGGAAATGTTTATGTGTATGAAGTTTATGTAAAACATGCATAATCTTTGACCCTGCAATTCCATTTCCAGGAATTTTTCTGAAGGTAAACTGTGACAAGTCCACAAAATTATGTCAAGTTCAATACGGTATTCTTTATAATATAGAAACTTAGAAATAATCTAAATTAGTGCCTGAGCGTCTTACACTTGACTGCAGCAATCTTTCCCTCTCAGAGATACTGTGGAGACTCAATACAGTGAAACACGCACAGCCCCTGGCACACGGCTGGCCTGTGCTATATTATTATCAGCACTGTTGCTGTTATTTAGCCATCCCATAAAACACTGGGTGCCCTTAAGGGAAATGTTGGAGAAATGCATGTATTCACCTGGGGAAATTTGAGATATAGTAAATGTGGAAAAAGCTAGCTGCAAAACAACAATTACAGGAAAATCCTATTTTTGAAAAGAAAAAATATATATGAATATGTGTCATAAACATTCTGGAAGGGAATATACAAAATGTTAATAGCACTTATCTATGGCTTCTGGGAATATACAGTAATCCTTTTATTCATAATTCTCTGTATTTTCTTATTTATCGACGATGATTATATATTTCTAGGGTAATAAAACAAAATATTTTAACTCTGAAGACTGTGTAGATACAAGGAAAAGATCTGTGTTACGACAGAAAGTGAGAGTCGTCCCTCCCCCCGGCACACACCAGCTCCAACCTTGATCGTACCCGGGGGTGCAGAAGGGCGTTGGGGGGCCGGTGCCACAGCAAAACGAGCACACTTAGGCCGTATGACGTGAGGGTCTCTGAAGATGAGGAGTGAGGGGCTCCTTTCCTGCACCCCACCTGCTGCTGTCACGAGGCCCCCCGGGTATAAACCCACCTGGAGCTCACGGACCCACCTGACCCAGTACTCTCTGCCAGGGTGGCCCAAGCCCCTTTCCCCTGGGGCCTGCTCTCCTGAAGGCATGTCCACTCAGAGGATCAGAGATGGCCCACGGGTGACTGGGGGGTGTGTGGGTGGGTGGGAAGGCTTGTCTGTGGGGTTCTCACAGTGCAAGCCAGAGTCCGAGGTGTGAAGACACGAGCACGGCCCGCAGGCCCGAAGCCAGCTGCCCTCCTTGCCACATGTGGGCATGGAGTGCCAAGCGGTCCCACGCCTGCCTCTGAATGCCAGCAGGGCCTCCCAGGGAGCGAGGGGACATGCTCACCCAGGAGGAGGCAGGACAGCTCTTCGAGCAGCTTGGCTCGCTTTATGGAGCCACATGGCATACGGTGAGCACGTTTCTCGGGCTCTGGCCCCACAACGTTACGGCGGGTGGGTGATGAGGATACCGGTTTTGGAGCTGTCATTGTTGAATATTCCTTACTATTGCTGCAAGCAGCCTTTTGCATCACAAAAATTTGTGGTGAAATGACACATGTCCCTTAGAATGAGAATTGTGGCAACTTGACTGTGGCCTTGCCATGCCTCAGGTCTCCCTCAGGTCCCAGCTTGGGCCCCTGCCCCTTCCCAGGCAGGAGCATTAACGTCCACCTCCTGCCCGGTCAGCCTCTGCCACCCACCCCAGGCCTGCAGTGCCACCTGCCCTATTTCTGCGCTGCCACCCGCCCTATTCCTGCACTGCCACCCTCCCTGGGCCTGTGCTGCCACCCGCCCTGTTCCTGCCCTGACTGTCCTGTATTAAGAGGCCTGCTCTGTCGCGTCTGTGACATTACCCCGACCCACACCCCAGAGGCTTGCGGCTCCTAAAACCCTTGGCTGCTTCATCTCAAAGGTCTGCGGGCTTCGCCAGCAAGACCTGCATTTGTGTCCTGGCCGGATACTGACACTGCCCCTTGACCAAGTGGCCTGTGCATCTAAACAGCACACCTGTCACGCCCTCTCAGTGGGGTCCTCCAGATGTGAGCAGCACTCAGCCTGACTCCCCTCATTTGTGGCCTCCCTTCAGGCCAGTTCCTGTGTGCATGTGTGTATGTGTGTACGAATACACACACGTGCACGCAAGGAAATGAGACACTGTCGCTGGTTCTCACCAGTGTGCCTGGCTTTCTCAGGCTGACAGTAGCATGAGTGCTGCGCTCCTGCAGGGAGAGTGACTGTGATGGACGGGACCCAATGACACTGGCTGGAGCAACGAGCACAGTGGCTCAGACGGCACCGGGCTCCCTGTGTGGGCAGACATGCCTGACCGAGGGACCAGGGGGCACCCGGAAATGTGGACCGACAGGCCCAGGGCATAAACATAGGAGCTGCTTGATAAACGCTGGATGAACTAAGCTTGCTCCCCAGGCTCCCGCAGAGAGAGCCCAGCTCAACGCTTAACCCCTCAAGAGTGGCCGGACCTGCTGTGTTCTATATGCAGCAGGGACGCTCCCCCCTCTGGCCTCGGGGATGCGGTCACCCTAACCAGCTTCTAACCTGGAGAGCATTCAAGGTTCACAGACCTGGACGGGAAAACTACTGAAAGGTAGTGTGTCTTTGAACTCTGAGTGTAGACAAGCCACAGTGGTGTTAGTGGAAGTAACACCTTGAGATCCCTTCAAGGCCTACAAGTGACAAGGAAATAGCAGTGGCTCTCAGCTCCCTTTCTGCAATGAGTAGTTGGTACGCCCACTAGGGCAGTTCACTCATATCACACATTTACTATATTGTCTTTCACACAATATGTTTCTTTTTCAATAGCTGGTAACTATATTTCAATATTTGGTTTTATTTAATGGATTTAAAAAACCATGCTGAAAAAGGGGTCTGGAGGCCATGCCACGTGACAAAGGTGACCATAGCACATGTCAAAGGCCCCGCCCTACGGTGCCATGGGCATAGTGTAACTTCAGGTCATAGACTAGGCAAAATGGACCTTTTTCCAAGGGAACCCGTCCTCATTTCATACCTCCTCGCTTCCTAAATTTAAGTGGCAACTTCAACTTTGTTCCAGCACTTAGTGCCAGGAACGCGAGATGAAAGAAGGCCATGGAAGGAAGCCAACCACAATTCAGCCTTCGAGCCAGGAGAAAGAATAGACAAAGCTGGAAACTAAGCAAAGGGCTTTGTTATTATGGTAACTTTGGCTGCTGTAAGTAAATGCAGGCTTTAGACTGTCCGGGGTCACACAGAAGCAAAGATCTGGGGCCTATTTGTTTGGGTGCCAGAGATCTGGGGAGAAACTGCCAGAATCATAATTCTGGCTGGCACCAAGGGGTAATGACCCAGAACCAGTTTGTTTTGACAGTTCAAACCCCAGGCAGATAACTGAGATGCTGCCACTAGGACCAAGCTGGCCCTTTCAGACGAGCCTGAAACCAAAGACACCCGTCGTCGCCTGTGCAGACTGCTTTTTCTGTGTCCCCCACGTGGGCAGCATTAAGCAGAGGACTTTACCCAAGAAGCAGCCTGGAAAATAGGCTGGCTAATGGAAGGAAAAGGCGAAGCCACTGGCCTGCTCCGAAAGCCAGCACACACCTGGTTGGCAACCTCACAAATGCCCACCGAAGCCAGAGCCTGTGCTCCACTATCTCCCACACCCATTCTCCAGAAAGACAATACTTGCAGCACAGCTCTCTGCATCCGACATAGAGGCTGTGGGGCCCCTCTGCACAGCCCCTGTTTGAGGAGTGAATGGAACCCCTCCCTGGCATTCTAAGGAGAGCAAAAATGTTTCAATGGGTAAAACAAAATCCGCAGAAAAACAGGCAGGATACGACCCCTTCTCAAATACCCAGCCCCACAGCAAATGCAGCTCATCCTCCCCCAGGAACATTCCATGTCCACGCACAGCCCTAGGACTGAGTCCAGAGCAAAATTTGAAAGGATTTTAGGGAAACGCTAAACATAAGTGATCATTTCTGGCGATGACAAGGTGACCTGTAGCAGAGATACGCGCACTTGCCACTGAAGTTGGATAAAAGCTGGACTGAAAAAAAAATCTGTTTAAAGGCAGTGGAAAGCAATCAAGACAGCTAGGACTTAAGGGTGTGAGATCTCAGAGGGCGGGGAAAGCACTGGGTGAGCTTTCCGCCCACTGATGCCATTAGCCCACTGGGGTGTTTGCCAATATACAGCATAGGAAATAGAGTTGAAAGGGAAAGTGGTACCTACAAATGTCTCGATGGGATGAGAAGGCAATAACTGGAATACAGCACAGTCAGAAAACGAGGGGCCAAGATTCTAGTGTGAGGGGAACCCCAGAGAAGGGAGCATGATGTCTCCCCCCCACACTCCCCCAGAGCAATCGCCAGTGCTGAGCAATGAATGTGGACCTAGAGCAAAGGAGGGGAAACGAAGAGGAAAGCAGTTGCTAAGAAGCTTAACAGCTAAGCAGGGATTTGGGCCGGCTCAGTACTGCAGAGACAAAACTGAAGTTCAGAGCCCACTGAGGACGGGGTCTGGTAAGCACTGCAGGGTCTCGGCCGAGGTTCCAGAAGGACACAGCCCTGGAATAAGGGCAAAGCATGGGTAGGGCACCCCTTCCTAAGCTGGAAACCCAGCGTAGATCAGGTCAAGATCATCTGCCTGTCCTCCATGCCCCTCGAGAAGAAAATGATAACATCATCCAGTGCCTTTACCATTTTTGCATGAAGTTTTGGCATTCAGTTAAAACGTTACCAGGCAAGACACGCAATAGGAACAAATCAAAAATCAAGGGGAAAGAATGGTACTAGGAACAGGCTCACAGGTGACCTACGTCCTGGAGTAATCACACATGAACTTGAATTATATGAACATGTTTAAGAAAATAAATGTAAAATAGAGGATTGCATCAAAGAACTGGAATAAGAAAGAATCAGTGAAAAATACAATACAGAACTTAAGAATTTAGTCAACTCATTCAAGTAAAGAGAGCCGAAGAGAGGATAAAGGAACTGATAGATACATCAATATGAAATGTCCAAAACTGGCACAGAGGGGAAGAAATGGAAACACAGTCAATAGCAGAAGAAATACGTGGCACATGGTGAAGAAATCTAACACATGGTAACCGGAAAGGTGATGATACAGCATCATTTGAAGAGATAGGGAGTGAGAATTTTTCAACTCTGACTAAAGAATTTCAAAATATTGTACAACACCCCCCCAAAAAAAGAAAAAAATACAAAAACCACTCCATACTAAAACTAAAAATCAAGACAGTGAAATCTTAAAAGTAGAAGCAGCCAACAAAAAACAAAGGATAACCAATAAGACAGACAGCTATCTTTTCAAAAGAAATGAAGGAAACTAAAAGACAATGGAAAGAAATCTTGAAAATGCTAGAAGAAAACAATAGCTAATTTAGGAATTTATGCTCATTGAAGTATTTTTTGAAAATGAAGACCACACGAAGTTTGGAAAATGAGAGTGTTTATTTCCAGTAGACTCACACTAAAAGAAACATTAAAGCAAATTATTCAGACAAAAGAAAAAAGGTAGTAAGTAGATTCACAATAATGCAGGAAGCAACAAAGACATCATAAACGAGGAGGTAAATCAGAAGGAATAGTGATTGTTTAGAACAACAATAATAATGTTTCAAGGGATTTTAATTATACATAGAACTAAAATACAAAACAACAGTCACATAAAAGGAGAGCGATTTAACTGTGGTTAAAGTATTATGAGGTCCTTGCTTTGTTAGAGAAATGGTAAGACAACTAATCCGAGGTTGACTCTAATATGTTTAGAATGTGCAAGTCACCCAGACCCACTAATAATCTCTAGAGTAAGCAGTGTAAGAAAAATATAAAACTAACAAACTGATAGAGGATAAAAATTCAAAAATAAAGAATATGCCATTAAATCAATTGACATCAGGATAGGGAAAAAATAGAGGAAACAAATAAAAACAAAAGAGTAAGAGGTCAAATATTATCACTATACAGCAACGTTTACATTAAAATGCAAATACACCAATAAAAGACTAACATTATCTTTTAGATAATTTTTTTTTAAAGCTTAACTACACCCTGCTGACATATATGTATAATGGATGCTGCTTGTTTTATTTATTAGGACTGTCACTTGAGAGTAAAGGAATGAAAAGAAAAATCTCACGCAAGCATCAGCCCCCAAAAGGACTCGTTTACCTATTTTCCTATCAGACAAAGTGTAGACTTGGAGACAAGGTGCAGTAACAGAATAAAGAGCTAATTCATGATGATTAAAGGGTCAGTTCAACAGTAAGATAAAACAATTCTAAATTTATTCCACTTAATAAAATGGACTCGACATATATAAAGCAAGCAAGACTGAAGTAAAAGTAAAACCATAGAAATCTCCAAATTCAGTTAGGGATTTTAACACACATCTCTCAGTGGAAGATAGAATAAGCAGAAAAAATAAAATCAGTTAGTTTACAGAGAATTTAAAAACCACAATTGACAAACCTGACCCATTTGACATATATAGAACACCACTCCCAACTGGAGGGTACCTATTCTTTACAAGTGCACACAAAACATTTTTTAAAATACCATGTTTCCCCAAAAATAAGACAGGGTCTTATATTAAGTTTTGCTCCAAAAGACACATTAGGGCATATGTTCAGGGGATGTCATCCGGAAAAATCATGCTAGGGCTTATTTTCCGGTTAGGTCTTATTTTCGGGAAAACACGGTAGGATGTATGTTGGCTCATAAAGCAAGTCTCAACAAACATCAAAGGATTGAAATTATACAGACTATGTTCCATGGTCAGAATTAAGCTAGAAATCAGTAACAGAAAGATAACCAGAAATTCCTTCCTAATTGTTTGGAAACTATGCAGAACAATTCTAAATAATACAAGATCAAAGAAGTCATAATTCAAATTAGAAAATATTTTGATCTGAATATTAATGAAAACAAGATATACCAACATTTGCAAATAAAGCAGTGCCTAGAAAGAAACGTGTAGCCTTAAATACAGATGTTGGAAATATGAAAAAGCTGAAAAATTATTAACTAGGCCAAAGGCACTTAAACTTTTTAATTTCAGGACCATTTTTTGTCTTAAAAATTATTGAGGATCTGAAAAAACTTTTGTCTGTGTGGATTACATTCCTTGTTATTTACCATATTCTAAATGAAAACAGAGACATTTAAAAATATTTATTAATTCATTTCAAAATAACAATAATAAATTCATTACATGTTAACATATATAACATTATTTTAGAAAAAAAATATTTTTTAAAGCAAAATATTTAGTGAAGGATTGGCATTGTTTTGCATTTTTGTAAATTTCTGTAATGTTTGGCTTAATGAAAGACAGCTGGATTTTCATATTTGCAGCTGCATTCAATCTGTTGTGATATTTTGTTTTTGTTGAAGTATAGAATGAAAATTTAGCTTCACATAGACATGTAGCTAGAAAAGGAGCAGTATGTTAATAGCCTTGTCAGATAATTGCATATGGTCTTCTTTGATACTACACCAAAATTTAGCAGGTGTAGTTCATGAAAGGTTAACTGCAATGTGAAATCTGAAACCATAGGAAAACATTTTCCATACTTTGTTACATTAAAACCTATTGGTCTATCTTACACATTGAATGAATCTTTCACTCATGCATGATTTCGTAATATTATGCAATCATCATTTAGAAAATACTGGCTTACTGAGTTGTAAAGATATTCCAAATCTTGACACATATCTTTACACTATATTTTTAAATTTTATTCATTAATATCTCTACCTATTTCATCATAAAAGTCTTAAAGTATTGAGAAGCTATCAAGTTCACAGTTAGTGAGACCAACGTTCCCAAATTTAACACCAAAATTCCTGAAACCCAGAAATCCCCACAGTCCCAGGAAAACCAGCATGATACACCAATAATAGTGGGTGGAAACAAGCCTTCCAAAATTTTCAATTTTGTTTAAAAGCTTGAATTTTATCACTGGCAATAAATACTCTGTTATTTTCCTTGAAATGACAAGCTCACTTGATTCTCCTTTTGAAAAAAACAAATGTCTGCTAAATACCCCTGTTGGAATCACCATAATCCATCTGCCAGTTATTTTTCCAAGTAAAAATCATAATCCATGAAAAAAGTGACAAGTTCACTTTGAATCTCAATTACAAGAGTACTTTTATCTGAGTCAATCATTGGACGTCTGTAGTCAGTAGAAATGTTTTATGCATAATTCACCTTTTGCCATAGAGAATATTAAAAGCAAAATAAATTAATACTTTTTCCACTCATCAAATATACTTTTAAGTGAAACTCGCATTTGTTTGCAAGTGTGTGACATTAAAAAATGTAACGACTACTATTACAGTTTGGTGCTACTATGCTAATTCAAGCTAAATTACCCACAATTTTATTCACCATTGCTTTTACACCATCAGTGCAAATGACAACACAGTAGAAAGGGTAATAAATGTTGTAAAATATCGTTCTAGTACTATTTAAAAATTTTTTTTGAACTTGTGAAACCCCTACATTCCTTGGGTGCCACCAAGGTTCACAGAGGACACTTGGGGAACTGATACCTATATTAAGAACCTAAAAACAAAAAGCAAATTGACCCTAAAGAAATGAGATGTATAACAGAACTCAAGACTTAAATACATGGATTTGCTAGCAAATTAGAGAGAGCAGCAGCAGAAGAGTAAAGGTAAGAGCAGAAACCAGCAAACACTGTAGAATATAAGCACAGCCTAAAGTTGGCCTTTTGAAAAGTCAAGCAAGATACGCACTCGGTTCTAGTGAGGCTGATCAAGAAAGAGGGGAGCAACAATGATACCCGGACCCCCAAACAAGGCCATCAATATAGGTATTTGGGGCATTAAAAAATGGTATTTTGCACAACTTCATGTCAATACTTTTGGAGAATTTAAGTGGAATAGGCAAGTTCATTGAAACACACAACACTGACTCAGGAAGAAATAAAAATCCCAAAAGCTCAATGTACGAGTATATTACAGAACTTAAATCTCTAGTTCAAAAACATCCCTCAAGGCAAATTGAATATCCAGATGACTTCCCTGATGAATTTTTCTGAATATTTAAGAAAGAAAGAATACCAATCTTATGCAAACTTTTTCAAAGACTAGCAACAAAGACACCACTCTCTCGATTTCTTTTTGAAGCCAATATATTCTGGAAACCAAAATCTGATAAGAACATTGTGGAAAGGAACAATTACAGGCCTATCTCTCATTAACATGGATACAAATATACCTAATAAACTATCAGCAAACCAAATCTGGTATTAAAATCATCACATCTTCACAGTATTTATTTTTAGGAATACCATGCTGACATAAGATTTAGAAATCAGTCCATGGAATTAACTACATTGACAAAATAAAAGAAAAACCGTGAAATCCTTATGGCAGATGCAAAAAAAGAAAAAGAAAAAGAATTTAATAAAATTAAGCATTCATTCATGATTTTAAAAAAATAACAAATTAGAACAAGAAGGGAGCTTACTTAATTTGATAAATCACACACACACACACACACACACACACACACACACACACACACACCAGCAAAGATCATAATTACTGATGAATATTGAAACTTTCCCCTGAAATTGGGAAGAAGACAAAGTGTTTGCTATTAGCACTATCACCAGAACTTTGCACTAGACATTCCAAGTAGTGAAATAAGGCAAGAAAAATAAAATTGTAAATGCTGGAAAGGAAGAACCAAAGCTCATTATTTTCAGATCACATGGTTATGTATGTAGAAGATTTTACACATACATTATTAGGCTTAATAAATGAATTTATCAAAGTATCTGGATTCAAGGCCAATGTATAGTAATCAAAGCTGTATTTCTATACACTAGAAATAAACAATTAGAAAATGACTTTTTTCATTGACACCAGTTATAACAGCATAAAAAACCCCACATACCTAAGAATACATCTACTAAAAGATGTACAATCTCTGCACAGAAAACAATGAATCACTGAGAAATTACAAAAGATTGAAATTAGTGGAAATGTATACCAGGAGCATTGATTAACCAACTTAATAGCATAATTATATCAGTTCTCTAGATAGTCAATGAAATCCCAGGCTTAAAATCCCAAGAGGATTTTTGTGCGTGAAGTTGATAAACAGGTTTAAAAATTGGAAAATACAAATGACACTCTTGAAGTTGAAAATTTATTACACTTTAATAAGATAAAGACATATTACCTGAATCAATGACTAAAACATACGATGCAAGGATAGAATAAAGAATCCACAAACACAAGCCCATCCAATTCTGTGCTAGGTGTACATGGATGTACAAATGTGTGGATGCATATGTGTATATACGTGTGTGCATGTTTTTTACTTAATATATGATGAAGGTGCCTCTGATATTCAGTGGGGATAAGGACAGTCTTTTCAAAAAACAGCGCTATTGTGACTAGATATCCATGAGTAAAAACTGAAAGTTGATGCCTATCTTTTACCACATGCAAAACTCAATGCCAGATGGACCATGCACCTAAATGTAAACGGCAATAAAAAAAAAAGCTTCTAGAAGTTAACAGACGAGAATATCATTGTGACCTTTGCATAGGTAAAGATTTCTTAAATAGAAGACAAGCATTAATCATGAAGGAAAAGATTAATTGAACCTAATTTAATATGAAAATTTCTATTTATCAAAAGATACCATTAAAAGAATGAAAACAAGGCACAGTGTGGGAGACCCATTTTTAGTACTTATGTCCAACAAAAAACTCAGATCCTAAGTATAAAAGAAACTCCTACCATCAAATAAAAAATAGACAACACTGTTTATGTGTTTTTTGGTGTGTTTTTTTTTAATAATCAAAAGCATAATCCATGAAAGGAAAATTTATCACTGGATTTTATCAAAATTAAAAACATTTGCTCTGTGACAGACCCTACTAAGGGGTTGTAAAAACAAGCTACAAAGTGGGAGAAAGTTTTTGCAAACAATATATCTGGCCAAGGAATAGTATCGAGACTATATAAAGACTTTAAAACTCAACACAATAAATCCAACAATCCAATTGGAAAATGCACAAAAGATATCATGAGACAAGTGACCAAAGAAGTTATACAGATGGCATAGAAGCAAAAGAGAATATGTAAAACATAATTTTTCATTAGAAAGCTGCAACTTAAAATCACAATGTGATATCACTACACACCTACCAGAATAACTAAAATATAGTGTCAACACCAAATGCTGACAAAGATGCAAAGAAACTGATCACTTATACATTGCTGGTGGGACTGTAAAATGGTACAGCCATTCTGGAAAACGGTTTATTAGTTTCTTTTTAAAAACTAAACATGCAACTACCATTGGCCCCAGAAATTGCACTCCTGGGTACTATCCTAGAGAAATGAAAACACATTTCCACAAAATCCTGTACATGAATGTTCATAGCCAAAAAGTGAAAACCACTCAGATGTCTTTCAACAGGCGAATGGTTAATCAAATAGTGGTACATCCATATCATGGAATACTACTTAGCAATAAAAGTGAATGAACTAGTGATATACGCAACAGCTTGAATGAGTCTCAAAGGATTTATGCTGAGTGGGAAAAAAAAGTCAACCCCTAAAGGTTACATACTGTATAGTTCCATTCATATCAGATTTTTTAAATGAAAAATTATGGAAACGGAAAACAGATTTTGGTTGCCAGGGATCAGGAAAGGGGTGGGGAGAGGAGGATGTGGCTATTAACAGAAACTTGAGGCCTTCTGGGGTTGACGGAAAGGTGCTGTATCTTCACTGCATCAATGTGAACATCCTGGCTATAATACCACAGATGTACAATGCAAGATGTCACCCCTAGGAAAACAGGGTAAATGGTGTACACAATCTCTCAGTATCATTTCTTACAATTGCATGTGACTCTACAGTTACCCCAAAATAAGAAAAGCTTCATTAAAAAAATAATTGCAAACACCAGATTCCAGTCAAGATGGTGGATTAGGTAAACATTGTGCTCATCTCCTCTCAGGACCACATCAATCACACCTAAACCACAGAACAACCATCACTGAGAATCACCTGAAATCTAGCTGAACTAAAGCCCGACAACTACGGACATACACAGACGCCACCTCGACAGTGGTAGGAGGGGCAGAGACACAGAACGGGCTGGTCCCACACCCGCCCATTAAAAATGTGACCATTAAAAACCAGGAGGGTTGCCTCAGCTTTGGAGGTCCCCCCCCCAACCCAGGAGGAGCAAGGGGTCCCAGCCCCTTGCCAGCCCAGGGTTCCAGTGCTGGGGAGAGAAGCCCCATCACTTCTGGCTGTGGAAACCAGCGGCGTTTGTGGCTGAGCGAGACGAGGGCAGCTGCACTGGCAGGTGCTCCTCCTAAATGGCCGGCGCACGGACTCACCTGCTGACGACTCAGTGCTCTGAGCTCCAGCGCTGGGGGAGCCGCTCGGAGGGGATGGGAACACACGGGGAGGAACTGAGTTCTCTGCTCTTAGGGTGATGGCTGGACGGGCAGCTTTCTCCTGGATGGAGGAGCTGGTGGAAGCCGCTGTTTCTGTTGAGCCCGCCCCCTCCCCGGTGCGATGCACATATGTATGCAGACGTCATACCTGGCCCCGCCCTGGTGATTCTGAGACCACACCCCACCCAACTTCCGGGCACACGCAGGCCGCCTCCAGTGGATTTTTCATACAAACCACCTGCCTTGGCTCCTGCTGCAGACTTTCCTAAGTCTCTCAAAGGTTCACAGAAAACAAACATGGGAAATGAAGTCACTAATCCTGTGATAGCATAGTATGGTGTCACATGGTTGCTGCACTTATGGTGATCACTTCTTTAGGTCTATAAATGTTAAATAACTATTGTGTATACCTGAAACTAATATAATGTTTTATGTTAGCTATATTTTAATAAATTCTTTTTTAAAATTGCAAAAACCAAAACATAAAGCAAAACAAAACAAAAAAACAGTCGGAGAGCTCGTGTTCATTTCATTGAAAAGTTTCAACAAACAGCTAATAAGCATTTTAAATCATTTCAACATAATTAGCCCTCAGAAAATTGCAATGTAAAAACCACAAAGGGATACCACTGCTCATCCACCAGAACAGAGGGAAAATTGACAATAACAAGTGTTGACAAGATATGGAGAAACCAGAACTCTTAGCGACTGCTGGTGAGAGCACAGACTGACGCATCCACTTGGAAACCTGCTTAACATGTCTAATAAGCCTCGTCATTCATATCATCTACGACTGAGCTATTCCACCCCTGGATTTGTAGTCAACAGAAATGCATCCATCTGTCCACCAAAGGACACGCACCTGAGTGTTCTCGGCAGTGCTATTTGCAGCAGCCAAAAGCTTGGGTGAAACCCACAGATCTGCATGAACCGTGGGACAGAGAATTAAATTGTGCTGCTTCCATGCAGTAGAATATTATACCCAGTGGAAAAGAACAAATTATTGCCACGTATAGCAGCGTGGGTGAATCTTGCAGAAATATTGAGCTACAGGAGCCAGATGCAACAGACAAAAGAGTAGATGTTATGATTTTATACAGATGAGGTTTTGAAATGGGTACAATTGAACTGTGATGGTAGATGTCAGAACGGTGGTTATCTTTAGCAGGATCGTGACTGGAAGGGAACATGAGGAAGACGTCTTTTGGTGTCATATTCCATATCTTAACAAGGACAAGTGCACTGGAAATTAAATGTTGTAAGCAGCTGAAGGGCCGAGTTCATGTAGGGCCTCAGAAAACTAGCCTCCTATTCAGGAGGAAAGGAGACAAGTGAGGTAGTGAGGTAGCATATAGGAAACAGGAGAAATTTGTCATGTATAGTCAGAGTTTTCGATGCATGAGAGAGAGGCATGGGAACATCAGTGACAGTCTCACTCTCATGAAAGTTTTGCAGGGGGATAAGTTGCTGCTTAAATGTTATTTAGTCCTGGGGGGAGAAGGCCAGGGGGTCCTGTGATAACAGACAAGCTGTGTAAACTAGTACGTTTATGGAGGATGATTACAGCATATTATTAGGTATATTAGAAGGAGAGCAATCCCTTGCTGATAGGATAGTGCTAGGAGGTGCAGCTTCTGAGTTGTCCCTAAGACACGACTGGTTTCCAGTTTAGTTTAAATTTTTTTTTTTTTTTACCTAAACTAGAAACAAGACAAAACAAAACAAAAGCGATGGTTGTTGTACTATAAATGGAGAGTGTGGGGGCAGAGCCCCGGGGGGTAGTTTCCAGGCTCTCGGCCTCACATAGACAGGTGCTGGCTCAGGTAGTAAATGGCCAACTGTGATTGGATGGCCATCAGCTGTGGCTAGTTGGCCGTCAGCTGTAACCAGTGAGCCATTGGCCACTAATATAACTGCTGCGGCTATGCTAGCAGAGAGAGGGAGAAAAGAGGGAGAGAATGGGGGCTAGCAAGAAGATGGCGGCTGGGCTGGCAAGCGCGGATGGCGGTTTGTGGACAGTGTGGATCCAGCCTCCATTGAGAGTATAGTGCCGCCAGAGAGAATATAGTGGTATGACTCCCCCATCTATGGCTCCGTGGGTGTTCCTTTTTGGCCTCACCATATCCTGCGTTCTTGTATGGGGAGCGGGAGCAGAGACCCCACCGGACACCCTGCACGACAAATGGTGCAGCGAGCAGGGTCTCCTGCATGACAGAGAGCTCACAAAAGTTAGTGTTCCCGGCATTCCTCATTTCCTCCATCTTCAAACCAGACACACACTGGTTTCTAAGTGACTCATCCAGTTCTTCTAGGATCTGTATAGCTATTAATGTCTTTCTTCAATATAGTCCTTATGAGGGTGTGTAATCGACAATGCTGAGTTCAGTTTTTTAATGTTAGAAAGTGCCACACAAATTATTTTTCCAACTTCTTACTGACTTGACCCTCAAAACTGGCCTGTATTCTGAGAACAGTCTCAGTGGTCCAGAAACAGGTGAGCAAACGGGTACAGGTGGAACGTGTTAGAAGCTGTGCTCGCACGCGTGTGCACATGCACTGTGTGTGTGTACATGGTACTGATGGCAACCGAGGTGGAACCAGCCTGCCACATTTTAGCAGACAGGCATCACCCCCTCGGCCAGCTTGGTGGTGAGGGAACCCCACTCTTCTTCAGTTTTTGTAAAGGGTAGTGTGTGTTCTCTGCTTTCCCTGACACTGCGGTGTTCTAGAAATGAAACCCATGCCTAAAATGATTAACATCTGAAGGCAGATTCCTGCAGCTCAGAGGAGAGGATTTAGACCACGTTCTCCAATTTCCACCGCTCAGTGCTATTTGCTAAACTTACAGGCAGAAAATATCCATTTCAGATGCAGCCAAAAAGGCCTGTCTACCACGTTTATAACTGTGTTATTCTCCCCAGGAATAAAGATACTTGGAAAGAAAACAAAATTGATAAAATCTTAAAAAATCGTTACCCATGGCTCTCTAAAACCTGAAGCAAATTAAGGATGGACATTCTCACCAATGAGAAGCCTCCTTTTGGAGGCCCATGTCCCGGGGGAGAAGAGGTGCCTGTGCAGGCAGGACTCCCAAGGGGCGGCAGGGCGTCCAGTCCCCAGGCTCAAAGGCTTCATCACATGGGAGCGGCCAGTGGAACTGAAGTGGGGTTGAGCATGTGCCATGAGTGTCTGTACCTCTGTACTTGAACTGCCCTTTGTTCTGAGGGGTTTATTTCACCCATAATAGACTGTGTTGACTTCAAAGCAGCCCCCTTGCTTGTGGGGTGATAGGCTAGGAGAACAGAGCTCATTAACAGTGGTCCCTTTCAAATGGAAATCGTCCTGTCTTTATGGAGGGTGACTGGAGAGTCCTTCATAGAATTAATGCTGCTTTCTCTTTTCTCTCCGTGACTCCTCGGGTCCTGGTTGCTTTTGGAGAGAGCAAAATGAAGGGGTATTCACGTTACTGTTCTCCTTTGCACCGTCTGAAAACGGGTTAACCACTCAGTCTCAAAGTCTTGGGTTCCCCAGCACGGACCCTCAAACAATAATGTAAGAAGATGCCATTATTGGCTGTCAACCGCTTGGCCATTTTGTGCGAGGCACACACACTCACACACACGCGCCTGTAAACTCACTGAGGGACCACAGGCCAGACCCCCTCCCCACCTTGTCCTATCACTTGGGTCACTGTATGACCCCATGCTGCAAACAGCAGTTAAAAATTCAAGCTCAGAATCCCAGGGAGCCAAAGGGAGAGGGAGCTTCTGGCCCCACCCTGGTGGGGCAAGAGAGTGATCAAGGAGATGCTTTTGGACTTGACCCCCGGCGGGATCAAACTGCAGCTCCAGGAGCGGCCTCTAGGGGCTCTCTTCCCCACACGACCTGGCCCTGGGTTCCAGTCTCCCTGAGATCACGCAGGCCTGGTGCTTGCATGTCTCTCTCTTCCCCACAGAGAAATCGCGCTGGGAGGAGGGCTGAAGGCTCCAGGCTAGTAAAAAGAGAAGGACATTAGACACTGCTAGACCGCTGGGGCTGTGAGGGGATGATGGGCTGCCAGATAAGCATAATAGGGCTGCAGAGAAATTTCAGGGACAGGCACACGACATTCAACGCCTGCAGGGAAAAACCTGTGGCAAGCTCAGGGAGATAGCGCCGAGGAGGTGGCAGGCCTTGGCGGGGCCCTGGCCCTTCTCAATACTGGATATGTGTTAATAGATCCGAAATATTGAAAGCAAATATTGACTCCGTCTCCTAAAATGCCTTTAATTATTTATTTTGAATAATTTGATACTCAAGTAAATTAATGCGAAAGCATTTCCCTGTTTGTGCCAAATCAGTGCCTCTCAGTGGGGACTCAGTCCATCTTTGCAGGCAAGTGCTCATTCTCAGTAGGAGGTCCATTTCTGCGGCGTGCCATTAAGCTGATCTCAGAAAGAACCAGTAAAGGTATATGGAGCAGGCAGTAATAGCATGGAAAATATCCAAAATTACTAGAGCCAGCAACAGAACTTGCACGCCATTTTCATGCACTAATAATTTGTAGTCTACGTATTGAAGGAAACTATAAACTGACTCCTTTCCGTGCTAAAGCATTCAGGTAATTAAAAATACGCCATTCCTAGTTCTACCTTTCAACATTTGGGAACAAGATGCCTTGCTTTCTTCTCCTTGGTAAATGCGGTTTGCAGGCTGTTATCCGAAGGGACGCTGATGTCCCATGTCACAAAGATGATTTCAGTGTCCTGGTTTTCTTCCAGGAGTAGATGGTGGGTTTGCCCACCAGGCCGGTGGGTGAGCAGTGGATGCCACGGGGAGGCCCCCGGAAAATCTGTTTCATTTTCCATGAAGTATTGTGTTAGAAGTTTGTTAATAGGGTCAATTCTGAACAAACTACATGAAATTAGACATCTGACAACAGAAGGACCCCACCAAAATACATTGTATGCTTTTGTTTGGGGGAGGGTGGCTAAAAAAATAGGTGGGAAAAAACCGTCAAACAACATTTTTAACTTCTAAGGCCAGGTAAAAAGAAGACAAAGTATTTGAAGTGTCTCTGAACCTCGTATATCAGAATGTTTCCCGCTGCTTCGTGGATTTCCAGGAGGAATTACCTCTTTTCACTTCTATTTCATTCCCTACAGTCACTGCTTAGGCTGTTTTCATAAGCTTCCCACTTCTATAAGTCCCTGTAGAAAAGAGATCAATTTAACCAAAGAAGGTTAAAGAAATAAAAAAGCAATCCTTTTACTATTCATGAAGGATATCAATATTCGAGCAACCAGACTCAACCAGAACCATTGTTCCTTTCCACTCCTGGAGAAGGTATAATTCGAACAGTAAAAAGTCATTTACCTTTTAATTGGGTCTAAGCTATCACCACACAATGAGTCAAGCCATTGCTCCAGAGGAGAGCGGCTTTGATATTCAGAAGGAAGAGATGTGGAAATGACACAGAGGCAGAGCTCCCCTTTGGATTCTCCATACCACCTGCCTTTACCTTCATTGGAAGATACTGGCGAGTCCCTTCAGTGTTGAGTTAACAAAGGTGACACAGGGGGAACAGCGGCTTCCAGACCCTTGAAGCGCTGCCGTCGGTGGTGGGTCTGTTCACGGCTTGCTCTAAAATTATCAGGTGGACTTGGTAATTCCCTGGGTAACTTCTCCAAGAGAATTAAATCACCTCTTGAGGTTTCAACAGTCCCTGGGGAGGGTGTACCTTGGCATTTTAAGGAAAGCAGCAGAGGGGCTGTGAAACCAAAAAGTAGGAGACTCACAGGCAGGTTTCTGCACCAGCTGCGTCCCCCAAACACAGAGGGGCCTTCATGTCCCTGCCTCTGACATCTCGCCTGCACTGGCTTTTCTCAGCCTGGTCCAGGTCACGTCCTCCTGGCTAGAGCAGCCCTCCACCAACCCAGAACCAAAAGGTCAGCAGGCGCTCTCCACATGACACTTCCGACTACAGCAGGAGGGCGTTTTCTAACGCTGCTTCTGGGTTCTCTGTCTCCTGACTCTCCCCTATGTGTCAGCTACCTAATAATGCTACGCGTACGAGCATGTGGCGGCTTGCAGTTTGCTGCATATTTGCATTGTACTCTCTGCAGCTGCCTGGGAAGCCGACATCACTGTCCCTTCTTACAGATGAGGAAACACCAGTCGGCTGCCCCAGGCCACAAAGCAGATGGACTCATGAGCAGGGCTCAGACTCAGAGGTGATGCCAGCTGAAGATTCGTCCAGAACCTTCCAAACTTCACTCACAGAGACTCAGGCACAGAGCTAGAGAGGTGTGATGGCAGTGGAGGTGTCAGAGGGTGGAGGAAGGGTCCCTCCTCTCCCATCCTGCTGTCAGAGATGGGCAGCCACGCCAACCACCTGAGTTCAGAGGCTTTGAAAGTCCCCCTGGTCAAAATCTCCTTTTCACTCAAGGCCTGACACCAAACAAGAAATTCCAACACCCTGTTCTTCCTTTAGGCTAAAGCCGCGCGTCTGAACGGCTCCTAAAAGTGTTACTTGGGAGGGAGGCCATTAACTCAGGAACCCCCATTAGCCCACATTTCCAAATTTGCACTCAGCAGGACCCAAAAGGGATGCCATTTAGTGCTGGGACATCTGGATCAGAGAGAAGGGGGGGAGCCAGGAGTAGTCATGGTGAGAAATAGGGCAGAGGGGACCTTCCCTAGGAACTGGGAAGCCCTTAGCAGGTGCAAAGCACCTGGACGGGATGGAAGATGTGGAACAGAGAAAGAAAGATGGACAAAAGGAGCTATGGGAAGAGCTGCCAGAGACAGACAGGACAAAGGGGGCGCCTCCCCCAGTTTTTCCCAGGATGCATTGTGGACAAGCCAAGAGCACAGAAGCCATCTTGGCCCCTTGGCCCAGCACACTCTGCAAGGGCTGCCAGGACTCCTGGGGAGCTCGCCAGCACCATCTCTCCTGCCCTGGAACATGGCACCACACAGGAAACCAAACCTGCATGCCACCTGGGTCATGAGATAAACTGCTTGGGTGTGTCTCCTGCTCTCTCCTCATCGCAACTGGGCAAAGACAGTGAAAATTCCTTTATAAAACCCCAAGGCGCCAGTTCCCTGAGCGTTACCTCCAAGATGTTCCGAATGGACATTTGCTGAGGGCCTTTCAAGCAGCAACAGTGTAAGCCAGTTTCCGGGGTGTTGAAATTTGGGGTGAGGAAGAAAACCCTCCACTCTCCAGGCATCTGGCCCCTTCCTAGGGGCAACAGGACTGGATTCAGTCTGAATTCTCGGTTTCCTGCAGGAGCCATCCCGAGACTCTCAGGTAACACTTGCCAATGATCCCTGCAGACTAACTGAGGGCCCCTGGATCCAGCCCAAACTCGGAGGCCAGGAAATCCATTTGCAAACAAAATGAGGTTCCGAGCCACGTTGCACAGGCCTCGTGTGTGAGCTCAGCGCCTGGAAATGAAAGCTGATTCTGCAGATTCCCAGCCAGCGGAACTCTGAGCCGTGTGTGCCAGGGCTCATGACATATGAGTCTCTAACTTTATTTTCATGTCACACAAATTGTACCCCAACTTGCTTTACAGAGTTAATGCAGTTATAGACCCTGTGAGAATTCACTCACAGAATTAACATACGAGAATACTCTGGTCCCATTATATATAGGAAGTGCGTCTTACTAGGTTCATTATAGGATTCAACACACACACGTACATTCACATACATACACACACACAGGAAAGGGTAGATTTTCTTTTAATCAATGCTTTTACTGCATGCTGACAGGTCATGAGGCTATATTTTATTTACTACACCCATCTTCAAACATGTTGACCTGCTTCCTCCAACAGCACCAAACATATCCTATGTGGTAAGAAAATCGTGTAAACAGGTAGAGTACATCCTGCTGAAAATGTACAGAATGGATTTTGGGAGGAAGACGGAGAGATGAAGGCTGCAAGCAGTAACCCCTCGCCCCCCATGGGGACGGCCTGTCGGCAGTGAGAAAATGTAGTAAGTACAACTCAAATTGGATTTAATCATTGCCGCTAATAAGGGGCCAAGGCTACTTGGCAATGTACTGTGCTGTCGGCAGGATGAATTGCTTAAGGCACATGAGCAGAGCGTCAGATAACACGCACACAGTAAGTAAATTATGATTAAAGCCGCTGTAGAGTAAATACCGAACACGCTTCCCAATAACTCTCTTCAAAAATCTTTTAAAGATACCTCCCCCAGTGAATCTGTTTATCATCTTCCACAATTTTTATCAAATTCAAAGAGTGTATTTCTTACTCTATAAAATGTTTTTGATTGGTCTTTTCATATTTTTCAATTGGTAAATGAAAGAATGATGTCATATGACAGCATTAAATACTATTAAACAGACCATAACTAACATTCGCTGTATAAATTATACATAAGCTGACACTTTTATGCATGCGGTGAAGAATAGCTTCACGGGTTATGCAATCTTTTCCAAAACAAGCTCCACAGAATAACACGACGGGTTGTGTACCATGGCTACAAACGGGTAACTGAATTAGCATCCATTTATTAAGAAACGTTCTCATTCAAATACTTGTAGATTATAATTTATTTTTATCGGAGGCATAATTTTTCATGTGGCGTTTTTGCCAAAATCAATGCAACAGGAGCCAAGCCCTGTCCCCTGTTCCTCGTTTATGCCCTCCCCGTCTTGGCTGCATACCTACATGTGTCTTTTCTCGCTGGGAAGGTAAACAAGTGGGGCTGCCTCCGCCTCATCATAGTTTTTGCCAAGAGGCCGAGCTGAATAGTGTTTTTTCACCAGTTCAGCCCGCCACACTTAGGACTCTATTCACACACTCTTCGAAACGGCCTTTGCATCTCAAACGAGGGCAGGCTCTTCGTACATGGCAGAAAGCCTGCATATTTCACTTCTAATTCACAAGGAAAGCCCGTGCCAAAAGTGACGAGACCAACCCTGGGTTCGAGAGAGCCCACAGGAACACAGAGAACGTGCAGAGGCACCCACCTGCGGCAGCCGGTCTCGTCAGTTTCCCCTGGGGCATGTAGACACCTTGACTCCATTCCAAACACAGCCGCTGGACAAAGGACTCTCTCACGGTCACAGGCAATGTGCAAAACGCATAAGGTCCAGCAGGAGAAATGCTGTGGTGTGAATGGGTGAGAAAGTTCGAGGCCCACCAGTTTGCTGCTCTGTGTTGTCATAACAAGTGCTTCCAAATGACACGTACTGTCGTGGATGCCTGAAAACACAGGTCCTCTGTGGGTTTACATTTTCTGAATGATCCTGATAAGACTGCCGGCAGTTTACACTCTAATCACTCATTTTATGTGGTGAAAATGCATTTATGCCTTCAACATTCGAGGGTTTTCCTTCACCTTTCTGAGTTCCAGGCAATGCCAGCTACACAGCGGAATATGTACCCGGAGATACAAATGCTACAAGTACGTGTAAAATGCTCAGTGCCTAAGACATCAACAAACACAGCGTTATTGGTGTTATTGGAATTTTAATTGATATGTCTGTTATTGCTAAAGTTCAGGTTCCGGGTGATGTTGACTCTGGTTCAACAGATTTGTGTCTATCTCTGAATGACTGTGAACATGCTCCAACAATGACCATACTATTACAGGCCGTTCTCTATGCATTTCGTACTGAGCCAAACTTCTCTAGCAAATTCTGACACCAGCCAGGATTTCACTTTAACTGAGACAGTTTACATTTGCGCATCATTGAAGAAAACTCTCCTCGCTCACCTAGGAGTTACTGCAGCTCGTCACCCACACCTGACATGGGTTATCTGTGAATCCCAAATGATCACCTGTTCCGACTTGTGTGTAAAGAGGGTTGGGTGGAGCAGCCCTGTTCCCTGACAACTGCTCACAGCAGCCACTCGATGGGGAAAACTGACAGAGGCTAGGGTGCTGGGTGTCAACGTCGAGGCAGAAAACTGGGGACAGCTTTGTGGTGGTTGGTCAATGAGAATTTCAACATGAGAGAGCAGATTGCGCATCAGAGGCGTGAGAGACAGCTACCATCTCAATGAGATATGTATATGTGTATGTATGTATACCGTGTTTCCCCAAAAACAAGCCCCAGTTAAGATCGTCAGCCAGACGGACGCATTTAGTACGTTATAACGATGTTCCAGAAGATGACATGACTGTATTTGAATAAACGTAGATTGTTGTGCATAAAAAATAAGACATCCCCTGAAAATATGTCCTAATGCGTCTTTTGGAGCAAAAATTAATATAAGACCCAGTCTTATTTTCGGGGAAACATGGTATGCATGTATGTATGTGTGTATGTGCATGTGCATGTGTGTGCATGTGTATGTATGTATATGTGGTATGTGTGCATATATGTGTATGCATATGTGTGTGTCTCTGTGTGTGTGCAAAATTATGGCTTTTTATTCCTAGTGCAACCATCAATGATGTTTTGCAACCTGTGGATACAGTTCTCTGCGCTCCGGCCTTCCCACCTGAGCTGTGGCTGAATACAAGAGGCTTCTCTCACTCCGTCACTGGAAGTGGGCCAGAAACACCACAAACTTCACCAGTGGGGTTTCTCGGCAGTTTCTGCATCAGGAAGAGAGGACAGAGCTGGGGAATGAGTTGTGTCTTAGAGTGAATGTCTGTGTCCCTCAAATTTCAAATGCTGAAGGCCCCCCCGCCCAATGTGACTATGTGACTGTATGTGGAGGTAGGGCCTTGAAAGAGGTGATCGCCCTAACCCTAACCCTAACCCTAACCCTACCAGAGGTCAAACGGGTGGGGCCCCAATAGGAAGAGGAAGAGACTCCAGAGCTGTCTCTCCACCATGAAAGCACAAAGCAAGAAGGTGGCCGTCTGCAAGCCGAGGAGCGAGGCCTCACCATAAACCAGCTCTGCTGTCACCTTGATCTCGGACTTCCAGTCTCCAGGCCTGTTGTGTGAGCACTGCAATTTGAGCTATTTTGTGATGGCAGCACACTGACTGACACAAGCATGAAGCACACTCAGCCCACGTGTGGACGTGCTGTGCCCCAGGAAGTCTAGAAACGTGAAATGCGTCCAGGGAAGCTCCCGGAAAGGCACTGGGTACAGAAAGGATCGTGCTGAAATATTACACTTGGGGTCATAAAGCAGATCTTCTGCATATCCTCTCTTTTTCTATGTCCACGTTCCTGACGTTCCATGTAAACGAGGAGTTACAAGAAAGAGGACATTTGTACTCCATGAGCCTATCGGTCCCTGTGACTTCATTCACCATCTTTGCTGATGACTCACGAATCTCACAAATCTATACCTTGGCCTGAAACTCTCCTTTGAGCTCCAGACAGGCATCTAATAATAGCCAACACTCTTGAGCACTTGACATGCCCAGGTGGGCTCTAGATGCTGCACATGAGTTATCTCGTGTAATCCCACCGAAAGCTGGAAGGAAGCAGAGGCTCAGGAAGCTCAATTCCAGGCCAACAGACATCAGCACGGTCCACCTGTGTCCAGAGCCCCACTGCTAATCAGCATACTCGACTAAACATCTGCAATCCCACCCTGGTACCCCAAACGTCAAACCCAACAGGTGCCACAATCAAACTCTTCCCCCACCCCAGTCTGATCCAGCCCCGTGCTCCCTGCCCTGGAGAAGGAATCCTCTGTACAGCTGGTCAATTTAAAATTGTTCACCTGGACGCTATGCCCAGGACTATTTGTCTCTTCAAAGCCAGCAGGAGAGACACACCTGTTTGAGTCTCTGCTTCTCTTGGAACACCCAGACTCTCTTTTACAGGACTCACCTGATAGGTCAGGTCCTGCCAGGTCATCTCCTGTCGGATGAACTCAAAGTCAAGCGATGAGGCCCTCAGTCGCATCTTCCACCCCCCGCCCCCTTTGCCATATAACGTAACATTAGATTCACAGATCCCGCCTATCCTCAGAGGGAAGAAGGGTGGGGGGGACCTCAGGGCAGCCTTACGATTCTGCCTGTTACAGGTCGAAATCTGAAAGCTTAGAGCTTTGTCCTTGGGCCTGTGAGGACATGGCCACTGTTAGTTTAAAAGACTTTGGGGATAAACCGGCTCCCAACCTTCCCAGAAATGGTGCCAGCCTGATGAGGGCACTGCCTGCCATAACCACAGTTACCATTCCTCCGTCAGAGTCTGCTTAGTGCTCACTACTCGCCAGGCCTTGTGCCCACGCTCTCAGTGGACCCCACGGTGCGTGACTCACCACCAGGGAGCTTCCATTGTAAGGGGATGTTGTGCAAGGAAGGACCAGGGTGACCTCTGCCTCTTCTTTATCTGTGTCAGTTAAACAGGCCCTGACGGAAAGGCCTGGAAAGTAAAGACGCATTTGGCGAGCTGTCCTCGGGTTAGGAAGGGCTTATGAAAGCCTCTTCTGTGGATGGTCCCATCCTCGCGCCTGCAGCCAGTGTGGGACCCACTGAACCTAGAACCACACTCGTGCAGTAAGGATCCTATGGCCCCCTTGCTCCTTCCCCATCCCACTACCATCTGTAAGGACATAGGAAAGAGCAGACAATAACCTTACCTGCATATGGAGCTGCAAAGCAAGTCCACGATGAAAGCTCTGTCTGCCCAGACAAGCACACCAGGCTGGGTCTGATGCCAGAAGACCATCCTAGTTCACCCAGGCAGAAAGGGCTTGATCTTCGCAAGGAACACCAGGGCTGTGGCAGCTGTTGGCAGAACACCAGGCCGTGAAGGGTTTGTGCTAAACCTCTCTTCTTGCCCTCTTAGTAGAGCACCCAGGCACTCAGCCCAAAGCCTGCTTTTAGAAATGTGTGTGTGTGTGTGTGTGTGCATGTGTGCGTATGTGTGCACGCACACATGTGTGCACACTGTGGGGAGGGAAAGGCGAGTCCTCTGGAGAGGAATTTATCCTTCGAATCTCACCACAAGTCTGCTGTGTATTTCTCTTCATGACTTAGGATGTCCATGGCCCTTTAGGACCTGGTCTAGCCACAGACAGAAGGTGGCCGTGTGTCTGTCCTGGCTGTCAGGGTGGCGTGTGCTGCTCGCGGGTGTTCTGACTGTCCAGGTTAAGATGCCTGCTTCTGGTGCAGTGTGTGCATCTCCTGGCACTGACCTCTCAAGTTGTATTATGACAGCGTTTTGCACGTTGACCCTTTTTCAGGGAACAAGTGGACTCGGGAGGACTTTGGATTCTGTGGATGTTCTTGGTTAAAACAAACAAACAAACAAAAAGAAACGAAAGAGTACGATGTGGTGCTCGGAACTATGGAATGGGGATCACAAGACATGAGTTCGCTTCTCAACGCACAGCTGGAAGCTTTGGGGCATCACAGCTCCTATCGTGAAGTTGACATTTCTTCATCTCATCATTGAAGGTTGAACTTGAAGGTCAGAGCAGATTCCGAACTTCGGTCTCCAGCTTCCTGTAAACCGTACCCTTTACAGGAGGATGAGTGAGGACGTCCTACGGGACTGGAGCTTCTGGAGGGTACACAAGAGTATCTGCTGGTGGGAAACAAAAGTACCCACACTCTTGGTCCAACCTTTACGGGGCGTTATTTCTTGGTTCCTCCTTAAAGAAGTGGCCCTTTTGTCAAATTGAAAATGGAGCTTTCGATTCAGGACATATTTATTGAGATCCCTCTGCTTCAGCACCAGCACCGTCTATGAGCCAAATGAGGATGCTTCCCTGGGGGGAGAGCCACAGAATTAACAATAAACAGAAACATGTCCTCACATAGTGAAGTCGCTGGTGAGGGATATGAGAAAACAGAACAAGGGGGCAGAGTAAGGCAGGCTGGCGATTCAGGCGCTGGGCAGCTGGACAGTAAGGAACCCATCACACGGGCACCATGGAAGGAGACTTTTAGTCAAGGATCTGCCAGGACATGGGGTGAGCCATGTGAATACCTGCAGGAAGCGTTCCAGGCAGAGCTCACGGCCATGGTCAGGATGCTGAGGCAGAGCACATCTGGGGTGCTGGATGAACGGCAAGAAGGATGGTGTGGCTGGAGCGTTATGCATGAGAGGATTTAGGAGAGTATGTGCAATGGGTCATTAATATGTCGATTTGACTGGGGCATGGTACCCATGTACGTGGCCAAACATTATTCTGGATGCTTCTATGAAGGTGTTTCTGTATAAGATGAACATTTAAATCTGTGGACTAAGAGTAAAGCAGATTGCCCTCCATAACATGGTGGGCCTCATCCAATCAGGTGAGGGTCTGAATGGCACCAAAGACTGACCTCTCTCGAACAAGAGAAAACTCTGCAACAGGTGATCTTTAGACTTGAACTTCAGCATCTGCTCTCCTGGGCCTCCCATCTGCTGGCCCACTCTGCAGATTTTAGACTTTCCAGCCTCCATAATCATGTGAACTAACTCCTTAAAATAGATTTCTTTCTAAATACATGCACGTCTTATCTCTTCTGATTCTCAGGAGAACCGTGACTAATTCACCATGAATACAGGCAGGGTCCCGGGCATCCTACAGGCTCTCGCTCACTCAGAGGCAAGGCCAACAGAGCACCAGGGCCTGACTGGTATATTATAGGGACACCACTGGTGTGAGTGGATGGCTCCAAATAGGACATCTTCCCTTACCACTAGAGTGGGACTCCTTGGCACAAGAAGATGAGCAACTACTTCAAGGACAGGAAGTGGGAAATGAAGGGCACCTAGCTTATGGCCATTGACCAAGAGCTGGACCTACCTCTCCAGTTTAAGAATAAGATGGAACAACATTTCCCCCCAAGCCACGATGTGCACAGACAGCATCGGGTTACAGTCAAGGCTCCTCAGTGGAATGTGGGGGCCCAAAACGCCAGGCAGCTCAGGCATTTCTCAGACACAAACCCGGTCTCAGGCATGTTTGTGAAATACTCCATGAGAAGAACGAAGACACTGCACTCCCAGCCCCGCTGCTCCCCGTCTGGGTCCCAGCGAATCCTGCAAGACCCAGCTTGGTTTGAAGCCTGTTCCATGCAGCCATTCAGGGCCTCAGGGGGCTTTTGCTTTTCCTCACTCTGTTTTCCACAGCAACCTGCCACCATTTTACCCCCGACAACAGGACCTGTCTCCCTCCCACTCTGGGTCTTCATTCCTGGGGCTCTTGAGAATCGAGCTCATTGGGTCACCTGGCAAATGCTTGCTGAAAGAAAGAAGACAATTTCTTGTGCTGCGCATGTGAATGCCACCAGTGTTAGCAGGAAAAAGTATACCATGCCAGGTCCTGCTGAAGGCGGGCACTGCCCCGCGACCCTCCCCGTCACCCCTACCTCTGATGGCAGGCTACAGCGGGCAGAGTGGGGTCTGCGTGGCACCTTCTGCCAGCCAGGTTTTCCAGGGCACCATCTGGACACCTGCTCTCGATCTAAGACCTTCTACCCTTCTGCCAGCAGGCGATTTGGCTGCGGACACCAGAGCCATCCCACCTCCGCTCAGCACGGTGACCAGGTGACGCAAAGGGAGTCAAGTTTTCACCTACTGTTCAGCGTTGACGCTTGTTTTTTGCAATCATTTCAGCTTCAACAGATCCAAGGTCCTCTGCTGATTGAGACACCACAGCCTGTCGCCAGGTCTGTCCCCATCCCTGATGTTATCCACACTCAGTGCAGCATCCATCCGCTAAGCACGTCACAGGACGTTAGGAACGCACAGGCAAGGGACACAAAAATGGGAATGACCAGAGCATGTCCCAAGATGAAAACACGGTTCTTTCGCCACCAGGGGCTAAAACACGCGGACGGCGCACCAGAAGTCACCAGGACCTCTGCCGCCGGCTGTCATTCTGGTTGCTGAGCCCGGGCACGGTTCCTCGGTGCCCATGGACTAGTGAATTCTCCAACTTTTAGCATGAATTTTAAGGAGAGGAACAAGAAGAAGTGCAGAAATAGTGACTGTTCAGAGTGGAGTTTGCTGTTTGTTTTCCCCTTAGCGTCACAATTCCTAAAACATCCTATCAGTTAAACCACAAAAAGATATTTATCTCTCATTCACATGAAATAACAGACCACAGCCTTAAAATTAAAACAACAAAAACACTCAAGGAACTCTTGATGTTGTTAAATACAAGATAAATATTTGAGCGTTCTTTTTTTTTTTTTTTTTGCCAACATTTTTTACATATTTGTGGAAACATCCAGGGAAAACTATATTTTGTGAAGGAGAAAAAAATAGCAGAGAGCTAGGAGCGTTTTAATTGACAGTCTCTCACTAAATGACTCCTTATGTGCACTTTCCCCCATGAATAAGCCACAGCATTTGCAGAGCCCAGTAATCCTGGAACTTGGTAATACTCTCTGGCACGTCCTAACGACTGCCCGCAAATAGAAAGAAGGGACATTCCTTGGTTAAGATTCACCTCAATGCACATAAACCCATCTCGGACAAACAAGCAAACTTTTGTTTCTTGCAGGGAAGGGATTCTTTGGTTCCCTCGTGGCCTCGTGGAGCAGCCAGCATCCCACCAGAGAGGCAAGCAGCTCGCCCGTCAGCCTCCTCCAAGACCTGGGGCATTGGGAGATGACTTGAGAAACAGGGCAGCACCACTGCCATGCCCCCAAGTGACCTCTAATCTCAGAAGCAGAGCCTGCTGTACGAGTGCTCGGAGAAGCCAGCCACAGGGGCAGAACCAATTTGAACTTGTCCCTGCTAAAATTCTAACCCCAGGCACATGGAATAATTCCTCTGACAGGAGTACTCCATCCATGGAAAATTCTATAACATACGTAGTTTTCAGCATAAGTCACTACTGTGCATCAAGAGGGCTGTGGATCCCCCAAAAAACCCGGTTAGGGCATTACACTGTAGATTCCCAACATTTATTAGCTGAATGAATGAATGTCTGGTGAGACTTGCCTATTGGGATACACAGGCTTGGAGAAACTACAGTTAATAGCAAATCATTTATCGTTTGTTCAACACGTCTACTTATTTAGAAAGACAGAAATTAAGCTCTTTTCAAATCAATCATTATTCCTCCCCCGTACAAGATTTAAGTTGGATAATAATCATTAATTTGCCAAGAATAAAAAGATCCACCAAAGCTCTCACTAAGAATAGGAGAAATGTCAACCCCTTTATTAATTTTATTTTTGATGATGGAAACACTGAATTCTGTTAGTTGAGTAGATTCTGTATAGATTTAGTAACAAATGAATGGGTCAGGTCTTTCAAAGTGTCACTAATTTCCAACAATAAACACTGTTTAGGGAGAAATATTAACCTTTGGGGACCACTAGGTAACGCTCTCAGCCAATTATTAATACGACACTTTTGGTAGTTGACATTCTTTGGGATGGAAAAGAAAGACAACATATGTCTCAAAAATACCCTGGTGACTGAAAAGGAATAGACCCACCCAGGACCAGGGTTGCAACCAGGGACCAATGAGGTGATGGAGTGAACAGAGCCGATTAGAGGCTGGGCAGGAGAGAAGCACCGACGTACCAGAGACAATCTTTGTGAATTCACACTTGCTTTCTGCCATTTAATCTTTGCCAAGTCTGGCACTGGTGTGACATTCTACTGGCCACCTGATGTAGGGGTTAGTGATTTCTGGTGACAAAGTGAACACTGTCTTACTCTTGCGACCTACTCAAATTATGACACAAGAACCATGAGACTCTCTCTTGTGGCTAATTAGAAAACCTAACGGCGACAAGACGCCGCAGGCTCACTCATCCATCTGACTGTCGACTTCCCAAAGTGCACCTGCCATCATCAGATGGAGTCATGACAGTAGCTGCTCCTCTATTGACCTGTGGGGAAGCAGCCTGGGCATGGCTGTGGGTGTGTTTGTGGGAGCTGTGGACGGACAGAGAAGGTCCGTCAGAAGCTGTGGACGTCACGTCTGTGGACAGACAGACGTGATTATAACTGTGATGGAGAGTGGGGAGCGTGTGGATGGACATGGGGGTGTGGATGGGGGTGTGAATGGGAAAGGTGGGAATTGCAATGAGGAAAAGGATACAGACATGGCCTTGGACAGGTGAGGATGGGGCTGGGGACAGGGTGGGGATGCGGATGGAGGTGCAGGAAAGGTTATGCTTGTGGCCACAGAGAGGGGACTTGGATGAGAATGGGATAATGTCATTTGGAGTAAATGTGTCACCTCCAAAGGCAGGAGCTGCAAAACCTTAACCCCTCTCCGCGTTGGGCTACCATTCGACTCACCCACCTTCTCTGTCTCACCTTGAACATTTGCCATTTCTTGGGGCTATTGCAGAAGTTGAATCCCCTTTCTTCCTACCAACAGGCTAGCTTCCCCAAGCCCTGAGAGGGCATTGAGTAAGTTATGTGCCCTCGTGTACTGTCTGTCTCTTCAGGAAGCTTGCATTCTAAAGTGGGTGACAACACAGACTAATGAAATCGAAGACATTGTGTAGTTGAAAAGTGGCAAATGTTGGCTGTATCCTTGGCTAGCTAGTAAAAGTGTCCTGTACACTTGGGGTGAATGTTATGATAAAAACAAACCTTAAAGAAAGAATTACATCATAATTTCTGCCATAAATGCCTGCTAGTGTTAAGATTTCTCTCTCACTTTTTAAACACCATGGGCTTATAGTTTACTTGCTCCAGATAATCCACTCAACTCACTTTGGTAAAACGTCCCTCACTAGTAAAGACACAGCTGGCCAGTTGCCCACGTTCATGCTCTTGGATTCAGTCAACAAGTCAATTCTCTATTCAGTGGATGGTTTCACTCGATGGGCCGGCAAGAGCTTCATAGCCTGAATGCTGCACAAGCCACACACACACTCACTCATTCACACTCCTGATTGCACTGATACTGAGAAATGATCTCAAACTTGTGTAAGATTTACAGACAAGCATCCCAGCCTCACTTTGCTAGTCAGAGGGGCATTCTTCTGAGATCTTTCGGGACGCTCTGGTGGCTCTCTTGGGAACCCACGGTAATTACCCACCACAATTACCATGTGTATCTTCACTGTGGCATGGCTAGAATCAAAATTCCTCCTCTCTGCCTGTCAGAGCAAAGAGCCGGGATGTCTCTGAAGACTGGGACTTAACTGGTAACCTCAAAGTTCTGAATTTCTTCCACATGACAGTCGAGGACTCTCGTCCTTTTTCTTGAAAGGCCACATGACAGATTTGGTTAGGCGAACGGAGCCCTTCAAAAGAAGTGTCTATGTTTTGTCATGGTGCCAGCGTCTTATGTGAAAGATTCTTCCCATGGAATTTACCATTATTAATATTATCCTTGTGGAGAATATTCAAGGGTCACATAAGAGAGGTTGGTTTTCAAAGGCATTCCATATTCTACAGGAATAATTGTTCTTCTCGGAGGCCCGCCTGTTTGGGTCTGGTTGACAGATCTCAAGGGGAGAATCTGAGTCTGTGGATTTAGGGGAAGGTAGCTGGGCAGTGAGAATTTGAGCTGAGGCCTCCTCCGCTGAGAGTTTGTGTGAGAGGAAGCACTTTGGAACAGAGTGTTTAAGGAGAAAGGGCCAGGCTACTCCAACCTGGCAGGGGGGTGGGCCAGTGCGTTGAGTCCCAGTATGGCCGTGACCACTGCATCTCCTTGCTCATCTTTGATGTGTCAGCCAGGGTTCTGCAGAGAAACAGAGGGAACTGGTAGGGTGTGTACAGACTAATTTTAATGACTTGGCTCATGCACGCGTGAAAGCTGGTGTCTGACCCATAGGCCAGGCTGAGGGACTGGAGACTCGGGTATGATTTCCATGTCACAACCTTGAGGCAGAATTGCTTCTTCTCTGGGACACCTCTGGTGTTTGCTCTTGAGGATTTCAATGAATTGAGGCACATTTACATTTTTCATGATAATCTCCTTTACTTAAATCAAATGATTACAAATTATCTTCACAGCGACACTGAGACTACTGTTTGAGCAAATAACTGAGCACCGTAGCTTGGCCAAGTTGACACATAAAATGTAACCATCATCACTTCTGACAAGGGTCCCAGTTTCCAGAGACCAGCATGGTTTTCTCTGTCGCCTCTCTCTTCATGCCCTCATGGGACGACTTGGAGTCTCCCTCCGTAGCCTGTTGCGGTGTCTCCACCTCTTCTCTGTGTTGCCCTGGGTAATAACCTGCCCCGTCTCCTGCCCTTGAGTTCTCCCAGCAATCACCGGTTACCCCCTCTTCATTTCACACAGGTGGCCTCCTCCAGGTCTCGGACAGTAGTGGACATCCACCGTGCTGCCTATCATCTACCCCCCCCATCCCCGCCATGCTGGTCACCCCAATTTCCTCAGATTATCCACCCACAGCCACCCCTCTGCACCCCTCAGTGGACAGTGTGTGGTCACCAGGCTGGCTGCCTTCTCCCTTTAGGAGGACGGACTCAGAGCTGAGCACAGGCCCAGCAGGGTGGGCTGGGGAGGCCACAGCAGAGCGGAGACCCAGGAAACGGGAGGCCCACCCAGGACACATGGGTGGAGAAGGCGGGTGGTGTGGGGGGGAGTCTCTGGCAGAAGGAGGAAGATGGTGGGTCCCTCTGAGAGACTCGGAGCACGTACAGAGGTATATCAAGCAGCTCAGCACTCACCTGGCCAGATCGCCCAGCACTTTCATCCATTGCCTCTACTCACTAGTTTTCCTTAACAGAATTAGTGAAGGTTTTTGCACATGCATCTCTGAAACAGAGAAAGTAAGAGTGGGAGGAAGTAGGAACATGAGGTGACATGGGTCTCCCACACAGGTTTTCTGTTCAGATGCAGAAATGCTAATATTTAATGTACGGAGGCCCCAGACAATCTGTGTTTACCCACTGGACCCTGGAGGAGGCCAGGCTGAAAACCTGCTGGGACCAGTTTGCTTGCCCGCTTTGGGGACCAGGACCCACAGCTCAGAAACACTGTCAGCGGTGGTTTTGGAGCCCCAGTCAACCATTAGGTCTCCTGAGCTCCGCCAGGTTCCACACTGCAGGTGAGGCAGGAGCTGAGTGCATCCACGGGGCTGCAGAGGTCCGTGGGCATTTAGAAACTGAATCTCCACTCCACACGTCACTTCAGAGACACGGACGCTGGAACCATGGAGAGGTGGCCCTGGCCAGGCTGGAGTGGTAGAACCAGGCCTGGGGACTCTCCCCATCGTGTTTCTGAACCTAAACTCAAGGTGTGAGGGGAACAGTAGGTCTCCCTCAGTGTGCAGGAGGATTCGCTAATTTCTTGAATATTTTTAATTAACCTGGATTTCAAACAGCTTTTGCTACAACTGCTCCTGTAACACTGTGTGTATCCCCCAGGTGTAGAAGGGACACTGGGGGAAGGCCCCGGCTGTCAGCCACCGGGCTGATGACAATGGCCACCCCAGCACACTCACCTGGAGGACGGGCGGGACCCATGCCACTCCTGGGAAAAATACCCCTTCCATCTGGCAGAGGGATTTGCCCCATTCCCAAGGATTTCCCGCCAGTGAAGTGTGACTGTCCTGCAGGAGCCTATGTATTTTTCAAAAATGTTGGTTTATTATTGAAGCTACTTCTGTGATACAAGGGGTGGCCTTGCCTTCGACTCTCAGTGTGGCTTGGTGGTCTCATTTAAATAGGAAAGGGGAGGAGGCAAGACCATGCCAAGTTTAAGAAGATATAAAAGCAGGGGGTGATAAATTATTGCCATGTGTTAGCAGGCAAACCCAAAGCAGCGAACTTTATGAAAATGATCAAAGCAACTGGGAAAGCTGCACAGATTCATCTCGTTGACTTGCATTTTATAAATCGAGTGGCAATTCCTGGGAATCATGAAAAGCCAATTAGAGAGGGTTTTTTTCACATTACTGTTGGGCACAGGAAGGGTCTTTAAAAGATTATAGTGATTCCACAGCCCCGGAGCTGAGATGCTCTGGCACAGGGTGGGGAGGCCCTGGGTGGGGCTGAGCGGCCCGCACTGGCTGGGGGCTGGACAGAGCTGAGCTGACCCCCACCTGGACAGCAAGAGCTTGGGAAACGAACGTCAGGCCCCTGTTTCCTGCCTGGATACACTGTGGAGAAGTGGTGGTTGGAACCACTTCCTAATGTTTTAGGAAGAAGAGTTGGCCTTATTCCTCCAGTGTGGGGACAACATCCATCCCTGAGAAGCTGGAAGGAAAGGAGGTGGGGGGAGTGTGGGAGGCCCATGGGCAGGAGAGAAAGGGCAGGAAAGCAGGCTGGCCGAGTGGGCACCGTCGCTCACGGATAGAACTGAGAAATAACAGGAAACGGAAAAGGCTGCAGCATCCAAAAATCACTTCTGTTTGGCTCTGGAGGCATCGTGGAGGTCCCAGCAGCGGGCTCCCTTCTCAATTGTATTTCTTGGTTTGTATTTAAATGGAAATGTTTGAGGAGGTGCCAGCAATGAGTCCAGGAGCAGCCTCGAGCCCATGGGGGGCTTGGCCTGCCCCCCCAGTCGAAGCTCCTGAAGGGTGACTCTCGGAGGAAAGGAAGGGCCCAGGCGCAAAGCAGACGCACCCACCATGCTGATGGTTCCCACCAGGCCCCTGTGAAAGCTAAGGAGCACTCAGGTGCCAGCCCCCAAATCCAGGGCTATGGCTCTGACCAGGCTGCTGGAGGCTGGCAGCACCTACCCCCACTGGTGGATTGCTTGGCATTGGAAGTAGGTGAAGGTCTTGCTCAAGGGAGACATAAAACTTGTTTCTGGTTGTGAACAGAATGAATGCAAGGACACTGGTTTCTTCCGTGCATCCAGGCCAGCTCTGGCCCATGCGGAGGCCAGGTGCCTCCCCCTCCTCGAGCAAAGACACACTGTGCCACAGAGACCCCAGCCAGCCTCTTCTCTCGCCTGTTAGGTGGCTGAGGCGAGGGGCAAGGAGTCCCAGGCTCTACTCCAGCCCTGCAGTGACCTTCACCTCTGTGAAGTATCTCTCGGAAGTTGGAGGTGACAATCTGGATCTCCTCCGCTTACTCATCTGTCAAGCGAGAAGGTTGGACTTGGTGCCCCCAAGGGCACATCCTAGTCTAATGTCCGGATGCCCTGGCTGTCACTGCCCTGAGGGCAGATCTTGCTCTGGAAAGGAAACGGGTCCCCCATGAGTGTCCCGGGGCCTGGGAGGAGAGCTCGTGGGCCGGCTGTGCTTACCCTGCTTGGACGTAGGACGAGGGGAGGTCATGAGGGGCGGGGCCGAGCGGGAGGGCAGGACGGCAACATGTGCTGGTACTTCGGAGCGTGCGAGCATCCCAGCCACAGGCCGTGGCCGTTTGCACCCCAAGACAGCGAGCACGCAGGGGGCGCACGAAGCCTCCTTACCTGCGGCCAGTCGCGGTGCACACCCCCTGGCATTGGGAGAACTCGCTGAGGGGACCCAGAGCTGCTCTGGACGCATTCTGAGAAATCACGGAGAATAGGAAACACGCCCGAATCAGGGAATGTCACCCCTCCTACAGGAAAAAGAAGCCGTCCGGAAGAGCACAGACTGGCACCATGAATGTGGGTGCTGCGTTGAATTCCTGACACAATGGAGCAGGAATGAGAGCATGCTGGATGGGGCAGCAGTGATGGCCCAAGCACCACGGGGCCAGTAAAGAGGGATGCCCACGACCCCACACGGGTACTCTTTTCCTTCGTTTGTGTTCAGAAAGAGAAGGGACAATGTCAGTACCTTCCTTAAGTGATCTTGACTCGGAAAAATATTTGTCTCTGAAGGGCAGTAAGTGGTCGTGGCCAGGGGTGGGGGATGGAGGGGTTGTGAGTGCCAGCTCCGCGAAGACTGCCCGGAGCCCCCGGCGAGGCTCGCCCCTTCCGGATGCAGAAGCAGGGAAAAGAATTTGCACGTGCCAAACATGCGAGCAAGCCTTGGTTCCAGGATTCTTACCCACACCCCCTTCCTGCACGTGCACTTCTACCAGAGAGGATAAGACCTTGACCTTGCAGCCGAAAGTGGTGGAATTGAGGTGGAGTGATGACCATGAACCAGAGATGAGGATGCAAGATGGGCTAGCAAACGAGAAGGGAAACAGGCCCAAGCCAGGGTCCCCAGGAGCCTGGGAGATGGGACCAGGGCCTCCCAAGTCAGCTGGGGACCCTGCAAGAATCCTTGCGGAGTGGGCTTCTGCTGAAAGTGGGCATTTATGTGCCCCCTCAGGCATGTCGATGGGGGTTGGTGGGGGTTGACCTCGTTTTTAATGGCGCAGGATAGAGCAAACACAAGGCAATTATTATCCCATTTGTCAGCTGAGGAAACTAAGTCAGAGGTTATAAGTAAGCAGTTTACCCAAATCCAAACAGATGGAATTCTGAGTCCAAAGCACAGGTCTTTTGTCCCCTCAGGAATGAAAGAGAAAGTACTGTTCCTGTGCCTGTGCCATGCTGTTGTGGTAAAGACCCAGACGAGACCCACCTGTCCTATGTTTCTATGAGCAGGATTGCTGAGCGGTGCCCAGCGCCGGGCAGTGGGTTGCCTGGCTGGGCGGTGCCCACCAGGGAGCCGCTCTCCGCCCGGGAGGCAGCCCTGATGTGGTGCCAGCTGCACAGCTTTACCCTTGACCTGACCTAGACCACCATTTCCCAGACACTTGAGATATCAAATGTGTGGCCAAACAGCACGGGGAGGCAAGTTTTGTGATCGTGCTCGATTGCAGCACAGGGCTCAGAAAGAACAAGCCAGGCTGAGTGACATGACACCAAATAAAATGCAACAGGGATGCAGGAAAGCGCTGTATTTAGGTTTAAAAAATCAATTATACAAGCACAAGATGGGCAGGATGTGGGTTTACAAATGTTTGCATGAAAGAGCAGGAAGGATTCATGGCCACCGTGTGACACGTGGCAGAGAACTGAAGGGCTTCTCTGGCTGCATCCAGCACCCAGATGGAAGGGATGGAGGGACGGCGACATTGGAGTGGGACGTTCTATTGCATTTTCAGGGGAAAATGGACACCTTGGACTGGATTCGGAGGCAGGTAACCGAGCCAACAGAGACTCTAGAACCTATGTCACTTGTCCCTTGAAGAGTAGTTTGTGAAGCACGAGCTGGTTAATGTGAAGCCAGCATTTGGGGACGAGGGTCACCAAGGTCCTCTCCTCAGGGAAGAGGAGGTGGACATCTGTGTGGCCAAAGACAGCATGAGGGTGAACGGGCCGCACTTCCAGACACGATGGCATCTAGATGCGATGGGGACCATGGCGACCTGCAGCCTATTGCCAGTCTCAGAAACCCTCAAACTGGGCACATGAAGTGGAAGGCAGCAGACCATGTGGCATGAGCAGTGGGGGTCCCTGCACTGGGCAGGGGCGGGGCCCGAACTGGAGGTCCATGGAGCCCTGGGGGTCCCCACACTCTTCCTTTCAGGCTGTGGGGTGGGCCAGCAGCCTGACAGTGGGGTCCCAGACCCTACATCTACCAAAGCAGCCCCACTCTATCCATTTTCCGCACTGAGCCCCTGCCTAACACTTAATTTGGACAGAGCTCCTCTGGCTAAAATGGAGGTTTGGAGAGCACTGTTCTGGATGCCTAACAGCCCAGCCAGCTCCAGGTCTGACCACCTGGCAGCCTCGAAACCAGCCCATGAGCGTAGGCAGGGCACCTTGGCACCTGGGCCCCTGTGTTGAAAAGGAGAAGTGACAAGTGACCATAAGCTGGGACGCCACTGTATCAAGGAAAGGGAGGTATTCATTCGCAATGTGTCTATTTGGGTACAATTTGGGGATGTTCCTGGGAAGATTTGAGGACAGCTGACACGTGTACTTCCTGTGACTTCATTGGCCCTGCTGACTTATCTGGAAATTGGGGTTCTCAGTCCCTTTTTCTTATTCACATTCATGGGAAATGTGCACTTTCTAATGGAAAGAACACGGCAGCAATGTGAGGAGGATAAAGAAGTTCCAGGAAGCTGACTCTGTGGCTTATATTTCCTTATGGCATCAGACCGCCCAGTGGCATCACAACTCAGGACACCACTTCAGCCATCCCCACAGCAGCAGGGACAGAAAGTTCCAGGAAGTCCTGTGCTCGGCCGAGACACCTCCTCTGCAGGGGAAGACACTGTCTAACGAGCATGGGGCCACCCGGCTTGCATGAGGTGGCCTGGTCACAGCCCGTCCTACTTAAGGCCTTGAGTGGTGCCACCCACTGACACACATGGGTTTGCTGGACTGTGGACACCCCAGATATGGCTGAAGTTGTGGTCCTGGCCTCTGGGAGTGCACGGTCCTGCTGACGAGCAATGACAACAACGAAAGCAGAAGACACACACTGGGGACAAGAGGGAGAAGGGCGTGGAACAGACTGAGACCCAGACTGCTCGGGACGGTGCCCTGAGTGACAGGGGGTGACTGCAGGGGCCTGGGCAGGGGCGAGACAGGAAGCAGGGCTTCAGAAAGACTGAAGTGAGGCAGCTTCTAACCTGGAAAGGGCCCTGTGGCAAGAAGAAGGTGCTAGAAGCTCAACTCAGTCGTCCTGGCTTGACAAGACTAGGGAGGAACCTTCCTGTCCTCGCAATAAAGGAAGTGTGGCCGTGGGAGAGAGAATCTCCCTGTGGGAATATTATGGGTTGAATTATGGCCACAAAAGATGTTGATGCCCTAACCCCCAAGACCGACAATGTGATATTATTTGAAATAAGGTCTTTGTGGATCATCAAGTTAAGATGAGGTCATCAGGGTGGCCTGATGCAAGGTGACTGGTGTCCTGATAAAAAGGGGAAATCGGGACATAAAGGCTGACGTGCACGTGGGAGAAGGCCATGTAAAGATGAGGCAGGGATCGGCATTGCTGGAACCCGGCTGAAGCTGGGAGAGAGGCCTGGAGCACACTGTCCCTAACGGCCCTCAGAAGGACCAACCCTGCATGTTGGTCGGACTCCTAACCCCTCAGCTCAGACTCCTAACTCCCAGGACTGTGAGTGAGTAAATGCTGTCATGTAAGTCACTCGGTTTGTAGCACTTTGCTTGGGCAGCTCTAGCAAAGTAATACACCCAATGAAGGGACAATGAATGTCCCATGAATGTCCCTGTACCTGTCTCCAGAACTGCCCTCGGTGCACGCCACGTTGATGTGTGTGGCTCCTCAGGTCCCTGGTCAGAAGACCCCCTCAAAGAAGACCCCTTATTGAATGTGGTGCTCGTCTGTCAGTGGCCATCAGTTTCTCTTTCCAAGAGGGCAAGAACCAGAGTATGAGGCCAAGAAGCACCCTTTTCTGGGTCATAAATGGGTAAACCAAGGCTCAGAGACAACCCAACTGCTCCCTCGCACAAGCCCACATAGCCAGCAGGGCCAGCTCCAGCCGTAGGTGTGGCGTGCAAGAGATGACGTTCCGACCCCCTTCAGATTTCCTGCCCTGTATCCTTTACTTATAGATTCTACAGCTTGGCTAGTCACAGAATCACAAAAATGATTTTTAAAAAAACTTTCGATTTCCCCTTCTTTTTTTGACTAGGAACCTAGGAAACATTTTCACGAAGGTTCTTATCATGGTCATGTAGTTATGTTTCATATATCACAAAGATTCTCAGTGAGGTGGCAAGGGACTTTTTCTCCCCTCGATCGCTCCCCACCCATAATGTTGGGTCTTCACGGCTCTGCACCCGCCCTTGGGCAAGTGACAGCTCTGAAATCTGAAGCTAATACAAGGAAAATTCGGCAATGTCACCAGCCCAGGCAGAGGTGCACTGTAGAACAGCTGCCTCTCGCCCTGCTGCCCAGGTGGGCACCGTCATGCTGTCAGCTGTGTTTATTGTTCAGAAAGAGGGTCAATCTGGAGGCATTGCTTCCATGAGGCTGGGAGACTGGCCACCATGGGTTGGAAACTGTGGAGCTCCCCAAAAACAGCACTGTCATCAGTGTCTGAAAAGGAGGTTGAGCCCCACACAAGAGGGAAAACATGCACAGTTATCTAAAAACTGTAGGCATCCCCTTAAATGGAAGCAAAATGCCAGCATCGTGAAGCCAGGTGACTAAGTCTCAGCACCCATTTCTCAGACCTGGCAGTGCTGGGTCATAAACTACTAAAACCAAAATATCTGCTTCTTGAATTAATGAATGAATAAACTACTTGAAGAACTCATGGTAACTAAACAATCAGACACGACTTTTCCCCCTCAAATCCTCACACTGGACACCTGGATAAATGACTCACCCAGAAAACAGAGTCCCACATTCCTTCCTCCATTTATTGAACCATTCATCCATTCAACAATGTTTTTTAAAGCACCTACTGTGTGAGAGGTACTGTGCTGTGTGCTGGGGTGGAGAGATGAACACGACATCACACCTATTCAGGAAGAGACCAAGGTAAGTACATTATGTCAAACTGAGTCTAAGTGCAGCACACATAAAGTGATGCACAAACACACAGAGACTGAGTCACAAACTTGATTTTAAGAAGCCGTTCTGGGAAGAAGTGACATTTGTACCAGCCCTTGGAATAGGAGTAGAAATATTGGTGTGAAGAGGAAGGACATTTAGGACTATAGAGCATCACGTGCAAAGCTGTGGAGGTCTGACAGGGATGAGGCTTCCAGAGAAGGGCAACCAGACATGCTGAGTGCCATGGTGGGGTGTGAGTAGACTGGGGCACCGAAGGGAGGAAGAGAGGAGATTACATGTGCATTATGGATGTCATTGTCTGCTATATTCAGGAGCTTGAACTTAACCCCACTGGCCCTGGGGGGCCACTGAAGGTTTGGCAGTAAGAGAAGGGCATGGACCAATTTTACCCAAAGACCAAAGGCATGCACATACTTCTGAGACAATTCAACTACAAAAGTGAAAGCAGTATTGCTCACGCAGGTCACAATAAGTCCCTAAACTGTGTGCCATGGGCATCAACTTCAAACACCAGACTAACTTGGCATCGTGGAGCCCAGTTTCCAGCCACATGGCAGTGATTCCCCTGCCTTCCAAGCATCCCTCCAGGTTTCACATTTGTAACTCTAACAATCACACTTGTTCTGTGGGCCTTGTCTCATTTCCCAAGTCTTTTATATGGAGGACAGTTCTGAAATCAAAGAAAAACTCCTCTTGCTTCTTACAGATTGGACTTGATTAAATATCCACTGATAAAGGGTAAGCAAATGTCAGCTTCAATATCATAAAAAGAGAATGAGAGTTCATACAAGCAGCAAAGCAAACAACCCATTTTCATACTTTATTAGAAACATTTATTGCCATAATGACTACATTATATTAAGCAAGCAGGTGGAAAGGTGTTCTGTGCATGATAGCTTCAAATATCTTTATTGTGAAGATCTTGTCTCTCTAGTATTTCGATAGATGTTTTATTCCCTCTAGTAGAACTAGGGCATATGATGCTGTGATTTCCTCTCCTCCGTAAGAACTTGAAGATCATGGCCCAACATTGGGCTTCCATACTGTGGGAATCCAGTCAGTGCCATGTTTTCCTCTTCTGCACATGTGAGGCTTTCTGGGTACAAAATGGCAGAACTCACTGTGCATGATCCAGGGTTCTGCCAAAATCCAAGCCCACATTCCAAGTGCATCTCTCTGTTTTCCCTATCTTTATAATTTGATAGCCACACAATTCTGATCTAGAGTTGACAGCCAAAAGATAAAGAAAGGACTGTTGTTTTTCCTCTCATACCAAACAAAAAATATTGGCAGATTATCATGAAGAAAAGAGTCTAAAAGTCCTTCTGTTGTCTGTTATTAGTTGTTAATTGCTGTATAATCGTATTACCACAGACTTAGTGGCTTAACAAAACACACAGTATTGTCTCACAGTTTCTAGGAACACAGCTTAGCTGGACCCTCTGCAGGGCTGCACTCAAGGTGTTGGCTGGGGTCTCATCTGGAGGCTGGACTGGGGAAGAGTTCACTTCTGATCTCACATGATTGTCAGCAGCATTCATTTCCTTGTGGTTTAAGGGCTGGGGACCTTAATTTCTTGATAGCTGTTGACCAGAAACTGTTCTCAGCTCCATGTCACATGGCTCTTCCCATATAGCCCTCACAATGTGGCAGCTTGCTTTTTCAAAACCAGCAGGGAAAGGCAGATGCTACAGCTGTGTGTAATGAATTCACTTCCATATGCATGTGACCGCATACTTCCCATCACCTTTTCTATATTCTTTGGGAAGGAGCACGCCCAGGTCTCACCCACACTCCAGTAAGAGGATCCCACAAGAGGGTGAACACCAGGAGGTGAGGCCACCTTGGTCTGCCCCCCACACCCTCCTTCAATCCATTAGTGGTCAATAGAGCAGTTGGAGCAGGTGGGGCCAATTTTAGCCACAAGGTCCTATGACAGAATTGAATTCCTTCTCAATTTAACAAATTGGAGGAAAAAAAATCCACATAGTTTAATAAACTGCTTCTCCCTTTAATGTCATAAATTCAGATTTTCATTTTAGCATAAGGTTCCTGTGCACATTAAAATCCCAGTCTGCATAATTTAGAAATTTTCAATTTCTGCTTTTCTTTGGCAAACAAAAGTAAATACATCAGAGAGTCTTGTTAGGAGACCGAGTGAACAAGTAGGCTCTGGCAAACCACAAATACGTACTGAGTACTTGTCAAAACCTATGCCAAGGCACCCTGGAAATTAGGACAGAGGGATCAAATACGGCCTGTGCCTCTAGAGTTTGAAAAACACATGGAGCAGGAGCGATTTTTCTAAATTCGCAGGTGTATGCAGAGCATTGACTATTCTGCTTCCCCCTTAGCTTATAAGTAAATAATTGGAAATAGTACTTCTCACCTGTGCAAAAGAACACCTTGTATGCACAGTCATTAAAACTACATCAGAATAGAGCAGGTATGAGCACAGAGGGCACGGCCAAGGCTTCCATTTTAGGCAGGAAGGCGGACTAGGTACACAGAAGTGCCCTCCACTCAGCACAACCAGATCTTCTATCACACATAGCTGCAAATGGATGGCTGGGCGCACAGAAAGGAAAGTATCAATGTTCCCAAAATGTGAGCTGAAATCAGAGCATGGCCAGCAGGAGGTGGAAAGCAGGCAGAGGCCGTGCTGTGTGGGCCGGCAGAGCGGCCCAGCTGCTAATGTCAGCACTTTATGTTTAGGACTCAGCTTTGGTCCACTAGATGGAGGAGCCGAAACTGACACACACAGATTCAGGCTGAGACTCTAGAATCAGATTACAATTGGTCCATGTCAGAGGTGACTCCTGGCTCCCAACCCAAGCAAAATCAAGTGAAACTCTTCTAAGGAAAAAAAAAAATAAAAAATACCCAATCAGGCTGCCAGGATTTTCAACGAACAACATCTATCAAACACAAGTTCACTGTCCAAGATATTCCATGCATACAAGGAAATGAGACACCATGTGGGAGACTCAACAAAAAACACCAGGTTTAAACAAAGAGAATGTCATAAACAACAGGAGCTCAAAGCAGATCACTACAAAGGACACTCACTGTGCTGACAGCCGACCTCCCAGGAGCCACAATGAAGGGCACAGACCCATGGATTAGTATCTTGAAAGTGCCAATCGAAAGTAAAAACTGTCAACCCAAATTATGTACCCACAAACACTATCTTTTAAAAGTGAGGGCAAAATAATCATATTTTCAGCTTAAAAAAAGAAAACTATTCTAGAAAGAAAACGTGAGATACACGAAAGAATGAAGAGCAGACAGAAGGAAAATCTAAGCAAGGATTATGTGAATTAATAATCATTATGACATCTAATTTGCTGGATTAAACAAGGACAGAATTAAAATACATCAAATCGATAATATAGAAGTCAAAGGAGTCATTAAAATTTGTTCTCAGATACTTGTATTGTGCTAAAAGAGAGTTAAGAAATTATTTTTAGATTTTTCTGAAGTTTAATACAGACAACAAATTTTCCAGAATAACTGCTAATAGAAAAAAAATGAAGGTATATAACTTCCAAATCGGTGGAGATGAGGAAATAGGATAGGAAAACAAAACTAAAACTAAATTTTGTAATAGCAAGAAAGAAGAAAAAAGAAGTCTTAAAGGGAGACAAATAAAAAGCAAAAGTGCAATATTGTGAACAACTCAGTCATAAGAGTAATACAAATAAATGTTCCTTGGTTTAAATTCCCAATAAAATGCAGAGACTATCAGAGTGAATATTTTTAAAATCTAAATATTTATCGTGTTACAAAAGACATACGAATATGGAAAGGTTGAAAATAAAATGATGAAAAAATTATAACTAGAAAATAAACTTGAATATAAACAGTGGTACTAAGGAGACAAAAGAAAGATACACTAGATACTGATATGTGTTCAACTGACTAGAAAGATATAAATACTCTAAAATTATGGGCACAATATGAAGGAGCTTCACAAAACTCAAGAAAAATTACTGATAGCTCTATTAGTAGAACTGCTCAAATCCATCCTCATAGTGAGAGACTTTTAACACACTTCTTTGATTTTAAATTACTTCTAGGTTAAACAGCCAAAACATTAGTAAAGATTGGTAGAAGACTTGCATATCACAATTAATAAGTTTGATTATTATCATATATAGAACCCTGTACCTAGGAATTAGACCTTCTCAATCACAAACAGAACATTTACAAAACTCGCCTAAAATTAGGCCATAAATCAAATTTCAACAAATCTTAAAAACCAGTTTCATATAAATGATCCTACAAATCATGCACGTACTGATCACAAAGCATTGAAATTGTGCACCAATAACCAAAACGCCTGTTTGGAGAATTAAAAAAAACAAAAAAAAAACAAAACACACTTCTAAATGACTCATTGATCAAAGAAGAAATCATAATAGAAATGCTTAAAATTTATAATGAAATTGATCATGAAAATGTCATGAAAACCTGTATGATGCACAAAAAGCAGTAAATATAGGAAAATATATGGACCTGTTTCACACATGAGAAAAGAGAAGCTGAAAATATGTAGAAGAGTGTGTAGAAGAAAAGCATAAGAAACCTAAGAAAATATAAATTGTCAAACTCAGTTCTTTGCAAAGCAAGAAATTTTTGACAACATTTTTCAGGACGAAAGACATAAATAATGTTAGAAATAAAATGGGACCAAATTGTAGATCCAGAAATGTTTAAAAGATATTTTTTAAATACCATGAACAACTTTATGTCACTAAACTTTAAAATGTTGACAAAGTGAGAATATTTCTAAAAATTTTATTTTCTAATCAAAAGTAACTCAACTAAATAGAAAGACTAAAATTCCTTTGACCCCTAAAGATTGAATTAATGTTTTGAAATAGTCCAAAAAAAAAACAAAACATCTGGACCAGATGTTTTAGTGAATTTTATCAAAACTTCAAGAAAGAGGTCCTATGAATCTACAAAATGGGTCCACAGAATACGTTAACGTTTTTCAACTCATTCTTTGAGAACAGTAGGGCCTTGTCACCAAAGTTTACCCAGACCAGGACAGCATGAAATAGGGAAATCATAGGCAATCTAACTCCTGAGCATAAGTATAAAAACCCAAACACAATATTAGCCCATCAAACCCATTAAAAGACATATTCTATCATGACTAAGTTAGATGGGTCCAAAAAAGGAGGCATTACATAATGTTAAATCTATTACTGTCATTTGTCACATAACTAGATGATAAGATTAAATCATATGCTGATATCAGTTGATACGTAGACATTTGACATTCAATACAGACTCACTACTTAAAAACATTTGGTGGCTTGCGCAGTGCCAAATCACTCTCATAATTTTTATCATGAATATTTCTAAATGCAATTGGAGAAACTAGCATAATAATCTCCCATATACTCAACTCCCAAATAGTTTGTAGACTGAAATATAAAGCATAAAACAATAAAGCATCTAGAATATAGCACAAGAAAATATCTCAATGAATTTGATTTCAAGAAAGACGTCTTAAACAGGATACAGAAAGAAAGCTCTCCACCGTAACAAAAAGACTGATAAACCAGATTGAATTACAATGATGATTTTTTGTGCATCCAAATAACATTAAAAGAGGGTAGAAAAGCAAGACATAGTGGCACTTGAAACTGACAAAGTTTTCACATCTGGAATATATAAAGAATCTATGAATAAATAAGAAATAGAAAAATGAGTAAAAAACATGAAGGGGCATTTTACAAAAGAGTATATTCAAGTAGCCAGTACATATAAGGAAAGGTTCTCATAGGTGATAATGGAAAAGCAAATTAAAATCTGATACATAACATGCACACCCAACAAAAATGGCTAAAATTAAAAAGACCGACAACACCAAATGTTGGTGAGAATGTGGAGCAACTAGAACTCTGCCACATTGGTGGCAGGAGAGGACGTTGACTCAATTGCTCTGAAAAACTATTTGGTATTATCGCCTAATGAAATGTGTGCTTGCACTAGGACCAACCATTTCATTTTGGTATCTTCCCAACAGAAATGCTTGCCCATTGCACCAATATTCATAGTAGCATTGCTTGTGAAAACCAAAAGAGTATGCACGAATAAATTGTGGCATATTCATACTATGGACCCTACAGCTTTGAAAAATAAATAAATTATAGCTAGGTTCATACAGTGGACAATGTACAGCTTTGGAAAAGTAGCAAATTACAGTGAGGCAGAAGACACAAACAGATATTTTGCAGAAATATGAACATAGAAAACGAAAACGGGCTCAGGCTCATCAGCAGTGGGCACAGCTTAGACTGCGAGGTGATACACTTTACTACTGAATTGGCCCACATTTGGAAATCTGGTAACACCAAGTCTGGGGAAGGATATGGGCCAATGAAATGTGTTATGTATCACTGGTAGAAGTGCAGATGGGTAGAACCACTTTGGGGAAAAATATTGGCAGTATTTGGAAAACATACACATTTGGATGGTCTGAAGTCCGGTAGTTGTGGTGTTAGGTACACATCCTAGTGAAATCCTTGCACATTTTTACAAGAATGCTCATAGCAGCTGTTTTTTGTTTTTCGTCATAGGAAAAGGGGGAAAGAAAACTGAAACAACAAAAGCCCACTTGGAGGATATGGATAAATAAATGTGGATATATCCACTCAAAGGAATATTTTTGATAGCACTGAAAATGAATAATCTATTCTAGAGCTGCATTGAGCAACATGGATAAAAATCATAATCTGAGTGAAAAACTCCCGTCACTGAAGATTGCAAGCCACCTCTGGAATGGGAGCACACATAACCTCCCTGGCAATGCCTCTCGTCAGCTGAGAGCACGCCTCTGGAGAAGGGGCAGCTGTGAGCTGCTAGCAGCAGGGGAATGAGCTCACAGCCCAAAAGGGGGCCCTCAGTGGGGTGTAAATGGGACCAACCACACCAGCCACACATGACTGTAAAGGTGGCAGACTGTCGATCAGGGATCTCTCCCGTTCACTTTTGCCACGCGTTCTGTAATAAAATCTGCCCCAATAAATGTGTACCTATGTCAAGACCCATACCTTAAGTAGCTCTGAGCTAACCCAATTGATTTTTTAAATTTTCTTTATGTTTCATTATTTTTAATTGTGATAACATACATAGAACATAAAACGTACCATGTTAACCATTTTATGTGTACAGTTCAGTGGCATTAAGAACATTCATATTGTTGGGCGCTTTTCACCATCCAGTTCCAGAACTTTTTTTATCTTGTACAACTGAAAACTCCATACACAGTAAATAATAATAATTCCCTGTCCCCCCTCCACCAAGCTCCACGCAATTACCAATTCTACTTTCTGTCTCTACGAATTTGACTACTCTATTCTACTCTCCGAATGTAACCTCCTGTAAGTGAAATTATACAGTCTTTGTCTTTTGTAACTGGTTTATTTCACTCAACATGATGTCCTCAGGAGGCATCTGGTTGTGGCATGTGTCCAAGTTTCCTTCCTTTTTAAGGTTGAATAATATTTCAGTATTTGTGTATGGACCACATTTTGTTTATCTGCTCATCTGTCCCTGGACACGTGGGTTGCTTCCAGTTTTGGCTGTTGTGAATCATGCTGCTATGAACATGGCTGTACAAATACTGTTTGAGACCCTTCTTTCAATTCTTTTCAGTCTATATCCAGAAATGGGATTGCTGGATCATATGGTAATTCTGTGTTTAATGTTTTCAGGAGCCACCATATTGTTTCCCATAGAAGCTGGACTACTTTTTTTTCTTTTAACATTGAGTTGAAGCTTTCCTCAAAAGCTCCATCATCATCACCACCACCACCACCACCGTCACAGAAAAAAGAGTTTATATTATTTCAGGTACATGTTCTTCTGACTTCGTCCATACCCAGTTTAGTCAGCTGTACAGAAAATGTTCATCATTTTTAGGATGACAATACTTACTAGAAGGTCGATTCTTTTTGGATGTATTCCATCATTAGTTTTCTTCAAATGAGTCCTTCAGAAAATGAAGTGAACACTTCTTATAATAAAAATAATAATAAAAATAGAGTGTGGTTAAACAGAAATGTCCCACTGCTTGCCTATCCCCTCAGAAAGCATAGTCAGATGTGAAAAGCTTTGCAAAGAATCATAGATTACCAAGTGAAAAGGGTAATTTTGTTATTCCTAGGTGTAAGTTTAGTGTCATTGATGTACCAAAAAAAAAAAAAAAAAAGAAAAACACCAAACAAACAAACTTCAGGAAAATATGTACAATGCCAATTAAAGTATAGCAAAGAAAGGAACAGAATGTGTGGGTGGGGAAAAATCTTACCAATTTATTACATTTCTGGAAGAATTAAGAGTTAGAAAAAACGATGTCATTTTAAATCCCCTCACAGAACTCTGCTTTCCTTGAAAATGACAAATTCAAAGAATTCATGTGGTCTCTGTCCTGAGCATCAGTGAATCCAAGGTTAGCCAATCAAGGGTGGGAGGGGCTAGAAAAAATAGCTAATCCATTCATTGTGTAAAGATTTGTTCTTCACCTGTTGTTTAGAAGTCACCATGGTAGCTTTACATTGATTTTCTCTAATCCTCATAATAGCCTTGCAAATGAGGTTTTTATTACCCCATTTGATAGCTGAAAACACTGAGGTTCCAAGAGGCTAACTAGCCTGCAGAGACGGTCATGGTCAGTTAAACACAGTTAAAAATTAAACTTGCATGCTTAGTCTGGCTTTTTCTGAAGTCCATTCTCTAGTTATTCCTCCCAGACAGAACTGATAGAGAGTAAACTTTCCTGGTCCCCTGTCTTTATTTTGCTCTCACTCTGGATGCCAGTTGGGCTGGGTATACAATTCTGGGGTCAGAATCATTTTTTCCCTGAGACCCCTGGGGATATTTCTCTACCCTTTTCTTGCCCACGCTACTGGTGAGAAGATGGAAGTCAATGAGATCCATGATTCTTTATAAGTAGCTGTGCTTTCTCTGAAAGCCCTTAATAATTTCTCTTTACCCTCAGTACACAGAAATTCAATAGTAATGAGGCTAATTTCCATCTTTTTCCACCCACTGTGTTCAGCACAGTCTTTCAATCTGACTCAAGTATTTCTTCAAATCTGGGAACTACGTTCCCATCGTCTCTTGGTTAAGTGGCTTTTCTCTGTTCCCTGTGTATTTCTGTGTGTTCGGGGACCCTACGTCTCGGGCTCCCGTCACCTCCCCGGCTCAGTCTAGACAGATGCTGATGCTGCCCGTGCTTGGCTCTGGGTGGGGAGGGGCTTCCATGCGGCACAGCTGCTGCCTGCGTGCTCTGCTGCAGTCCCTCTGGGGCTGTCACCAAGTGCCAAGGTCCCCTCCTCCCAGCTCAGGGGGCTCCCTGTGCTGTGGACTCCGGCCCTTCTCATTTTGTTCCTCTTCACTCTATTTCTCGGGGCTTCCTACAAATTTCTGATCCACTCTTTTTCTTGATTCTTTTGCCAGTGTTTTAGGGGACTGATTATTTTTAAAAGTCTTTTGTGACATTTCATGGCATTTAGGACAGTCCCAGTTGTACATAGTTTCTGCTCTTTCCACGATGTGCTTCGTCAATTCAGTCTGCACTTTAACTGGAAATGGAACGCAGGCAGCAAAGTCCTTGTTCTCTGTGAGTAACACCTGTGTCCAGTCCTTCTTAGCGTCCCTGTGCAGAAGCCGTGGAAGCCCAGGGTTTTCTCGAGATATAACTCCATGTTGATTCGTCGGGGGTTTCTACGTTATGCCAAACTGGCAGCCAGCATTTCAAGAACAATTCAGAATTATGGTCTCAGTTTGATCCTCTTTCCTGTTCTTTTGATGGCAAATCTCAACAGCATATGGATGGCCTGACCGTTCTCAAACATCCCAGCAGCTGGAATGGTGCAAACTGGGGCCCCATCTATCCGAAGCGAGCTTTCACTTCTTAGCACATTTTCCTTTTGACTTTTGCTTCCTGCTATGATTCATACAATTTCTGCACAGGCAAAGAAATGGTTTCCAAGGTAAATTAAAGCCATTCAGCCTTATCTGTGATGGTGTGCGTGCGTGTGTGTGTGTGTGTGTGTGTGTCATAAGGTACATCCTATGAATAAGTTTTACTATTACTTAGTGGTTTATTTACTATTGAATCTAACCAGCTTGTCAACATTTTTGAAAAGATAAATGGTGTCCATACAAGTTGTATTAGGAAGACAAGATGCAATGGCGGGGTACAAAAACGATGTTTGTGACCAGGACGCTAGGGTCCTCCAGGGGCCCACCCCACTCAGAACAAGAAGCCTTGTCCATGAAAGCCTGAGGGGGAGTGGAGTAGAAAGAATATGCTCCTCAGAGATGTGTGAACCTCAGACAATTTAGGCGGCTTTTCCACACCTCTTTGGTTGAAAAAAATCTCATGAGGAGATCCATTTAGCAAGTGCTGGGAAGCCTAGAAATCAGGAAGTGGATTATTAAAAGTGAGAAAGGGCTTAGAAGTTCATGGGAAACTTCGTGACACTCCACAATGGTTATTTGGGGCTGTGAGGGGCTTCTGTGAGTAGGTTTCACCTGGGGCATCGTGGTCACCCCTACCTTGTTGGCTCACGTGCCTGGAGGAAGCAGAGCTTTGCTGAAAACCACACAAAATGCTGCTGGGGGCACAGGCTCCCTCAGCTCAGTGCTGAGCTCTTTGCAAGGTTCTGTATCCAAGGGCAGGATATATTTACGACTGGGTTTTAAGCAATTTCCCCTGCCCCGGGGTCATGACTGGGGTTGCTCTCCAGGCCTCTCCTGGTTCCCATTTCACAAGCCCTGCGGATCCCACAGACCACTAAGGAATGATGTGTAAATTTCACACAGCTCCCACGTTTGGGTTGGAAGCGCATCTAAAAACTTGGTTGCTTACCCAGGATTTATCCAAATATCGTTAGTTGGACAATCTCACATGATCGGCCTTTCTCATGAGACCTTCCTGGGTTTCAGCCCAGCCAGAAATATTAACTGGGCAGCCAATCAGTGAGTACAGAGACACACACATTTTTTTAAACATCAAGACTGAAAAACCTACTCTTTTGAACCTCAGAAGATTGGATCGGCGTCTGCCTTCCGCAGAGATCAGTCAGTTCTCCATTGCCCCAACAGGACTTTTGCTGGAGTCAAAGAAAGATCATTCAACAGAGGCCGGTTAAGAATTACTGGTGTTCCCGTGAGAATGGAAGACTCAGAGTTCCCAGGAGGAAGTCGTACTATGCAAGTGTACTAGTTTTTTATTGCTGCTGTAACAAATTACTATCATCTACGGCACTTAAGCAACACAGTTACTCTCTTCCGGTCCTGAGGTCAGAAGTCTGAAGTCCAGTCTAGAACTGGGACTGCACCCCTGGGGCTTCGTGGACAGTCTGCCCCTGGCCTTGCCCATCTTCTGGAGACGCCTGCGTGCCTTGACTGCTGGCCCTCCCTTGAATCACTCCAACCTCTTGCTTCTCTGGTCACGTCTCCGACGACTAACTCAAACCCTCCCGCCCCTCTTCCAGGGCCCCTCGTGATTCCACTTAATCACATCTGCAAAGTCCCTTTCGCCATGTGAGGAGACATTCACAGGTTCTGATAATGAGGACACATGCACATTTAAGGGGCCATTATTCAGCTGACTGCAGTTAGTTTCCTCTTAACCAAGAAAACCTGGAATCCAAAGCGAAAACACTTGTTCTCCTTGATGTTTGTCCCTAAGAGTTGAAAACTATTTCCACACAAAAGCCTGTACACACATGTCTGCAGCAGCTTTAGTCAGAATCGCCAAAACATGGAAACAACCAAGATGCCCTTCAGTAGGTGACAGATAAATAAACTGTGGTCCATCCAGACAATGGGATATTATTCAGCACTAAAAAGAGATGAGCTATCAAGCCATGAAAAGACATGGAGGAACCATAAGTGCACATGACTAAGCAAGAGAAGCTAATCTGAAAAGACCCACACTGTTTGATTTTAACTATAGGACATCCTAGCAAAGGTGCAAGTATGGAGACAGTAAAAAATCCGTTGTTTCCAGGAGCTGGGGGAGAAGGGATGAATGGGCAGAGCACAGAAGGGTTTAAGGTAATAAAACTACTCTGTATGATACTATCATGGTGAATTATGTGTCGTTACACATTTGCCCAAACTCAGAGAATGTGCAACACCAACAGTGACCCCTGATGTAAACTATGGACTTCAGATGGTGATGACGTGTCCATGTGGGTTCATCAACTGTAACAAGTTGTCCCATCTGGTGGGGATGTTGACCGCAGAGGAGGCTGTGTGTGGGGTGGGGGGAAGGGGTCTATGGGACATCTCTGTGCCTTCCATTCAATTTCGCCATGAATCTGAAACTACTCTAAAATAATAAGGTCTCAATTTGTTTTAAAAAAAGAAAAAAAGCTATTCCTAAACACACTTTATATTTATCTACATTGATGAGTTTGACAAGAGTTCGATGTAAATTAAGTTTTCTTTCTTTGAAAATGTCAGTATATAAATAAATGTGTTTTTCTTGTCTAAATAAGGACAGTATACCATAACACTGAGAAAGAAGAAAAAAAGGAGGGAGGGAGGGAGGGAGGGAGGGAAAGAGGAAGAAAGAAAGAGAGAGAGGGAGGAGAGGAGGGAGGGGAGAAAGCTAAAGCATAAACCCTAACAACTTCCTCTTTTGGGAAGTAGGACAAGAGCTGAGATCCAGAATCCTGGTTTGGACTTGTGGCATCTGAGAAGGGCTTGCTCTCTCCGAGGTTCACTAATGAGGTTTGAGGCGTTGGCGGGGAGGTGAGCGCTGGCGCAGGTGGGACAAGGCAGGACTGGGCCGTGAAAGCAGGTGCGGGCTCTGGGAATCTGGCACCTCGCTGAAGGGCTTTATCCCTTGTCCTGCCACATGAGGCTCATAAGTTGCAGAAAAAGCCCTGCTCTTCCAGCCTGAGCACAGCCTGGCATCCTGACTCTCTCTGGGCAGCATTTTCCTGGACTCCAAAGTGACACACGCTACCTCTCTGGGCGTCAGTTTCTCTCACTAACAAAAGGGAAGAGCAGCCTGTCCCCTGTTGGGTGGCGTCCTGAGGCCACGATGAGGTGGGCTTGCTGTGCCCAGGACAGGGCAGCATAATCAGGATCAAATGATCCCCTTCAGAGCCGTTTGTCCCCCCTCTGTGATGCGCACCTTAGCACAGGAAGGGAAGGGTTCCTGAGTTACTAACAAAACAGCTGACGGACGCTGCCACTTACCGTATTTGTCACCTTACTGAAGCAAGGTTGCTCTGACATCCTGAAGGACAAACAGACCCATGGTCTTTATCACAGTGAGAGCATTTTGGAAACACAAGGACAGAGGCCAGTATGTAAATCCTTCCTCTTTCCCATCTCACTCTCCAGAAGAGCCCAGAAAGAAAGCAGGGGGACCAGCCCCCCAAGTCATTTGAACCAGAGGATGTTGGGGTCGGGCCCCTGGAGAGCGCAGCACCATTACTGAAAAGAGCAGTTACCCGACATCCCAGGCTCCGTCACCAGGAAAGGGCACGGGTGAGAGGAAAAGTCCTCTCCTAGCATTAGTTAACCTGCTTTCCTTTACTGTCTTTTTACACAGGAACTGGTACCTTGCTATGAATAGCTTTTCTACTTGGTTTTCTCGAGTTAATAGGATACACTATGTTTAAGCTTCTCAAACAGAGCAGACCCCCCCACCATGTGTGTGAGTGGCCGAGACTTTGTAAGTTAACAGATGTTTGTGTGAATAGTTATTTGGTGGGGCTGAGGGTAGTAAGGCTGTCTCTACTCTGCTACGTCTTTCTTTCAATACTTCTTTTAAAGGGTTGTTCCAAAAATTAAAAACAAACATAAAACAGAGAAACTAACCTCCCCCCGGAGCTCCCTGCCCCATAGGTGTGGCTGTCTGACCCCAAAGCCATGAGTCCACGCAGGTAACTCAGCTGTGGCCTCCAACATGACAGACAGTGGCCAACTTGTAAAGTCCCATGACAAACCCTCTCCTGGGACAAATGTGTCCCCTTTCTCACCACCCCAGTGCTGAGGTGGTGACAACCTACCCAGGACCAGCTAGTGACAGCAGCAGGTGCTGTGGAGGGGTCCATTGAGGTGGCTGTGGCCCCCAACCGCCTGTGCATGGTTTGAGCTTTGTTGCGGGATCGAGACCCAGCTGGGAATGGAGCCCCACGGCTGAGACCTGCAGGGGAGGACCTGGGGCCTGCCGAGCTCCTCGCTCGCTCCCCTGTCCCCAGTCACAATGAAATGAAAAATGAAAAAAGCATCTGAGTCCAGCTGGCCTGTGGCATCGATGTGCGGCCAGGTCAGAAGCTGGAATATTGTCTGAATCAGAGCGAGGTCACGCTGGTGACTCTACCACCACTGGGACACCTACTGCGCGGCCCGAGTCCTCTCAACCCGGGGAGTTGGATTACAAAACGATTTGTGACAATGGGAGTGAAGGAGAGGCTTGTTTGACTTCGGGAAACCTCAGCGCAAGTTTGGGAACAATACACGAGACAAAACATCCAGGGCCAACGCGCCGTCGAGACGGGGTGCAGCCGGCTGTGCCCGCTGCATCACGGCGTCCTTGTCACCAGACACACAGACAGCAGCCGCCCAGGAAACCACGGCAAGCCCCGGAGTCGCAGATAAAATACAGCCGCTAACACCCAGGGTGCAGTTAATTAGCCGGAGAGAAGGAGAGGGGCGACCAGAAAGACGGATTTCCACCCGCACAGACACCTGGCTGTTTCTCCCCTGCCAAGCCCTAGGATCCATGGCCTTCAAAACGGCCAAAAATAAGCACAGCCATCTTTGAACACATGCACCGCTTACCCCATTTTGAAAGGTGAGGTTCTCCTGCTGAAAACTAGAGGTGACCTGTTCTTGACGCCTTTTCTCCAGCTGTAAAGTGAAAGGGAGGTTATTATGGAGAGTGTCTTCCACAGGAAAACAACGTGGTTTTAAAAAGTCTGTAAGTATGAGTTGCCTCTTTTTAAATTTCAGGACCGCCTGACAGCTGGTTCCCAAACACGTCTGAATGAGCGGTGTGGTCCTGGCTTCTCACTCCAGAGCATTCTTTGCTGCCGCCCGCCCTCCAGGGCCAGCCACCAGACTCCTTCAGAGGCAGGCACCCTGCACTCGGGAAACCTGGCCTCAGGCACACAGCAGCTCCCAAGGCAAACACTTCATGTTTCAGTAAAAAGGCCAGGACCAGCCCAGGGCTGCTGGTCGGAGTTTATCTCCACGATAAGGCAGTGGTCCTCGTCGCAGAGTGATGTATCATCATGATTTAAAACATCAAAATGGCACCAAATAATCAGCAGATGAAACTCACGGGTTCCGACTGTACGACTATGATTAAATTAGCCATTTATGGATTTTAGAAAGAGAGGAGATTAAACTGTTTTATTGTGTAGTTAAAAAAAAGTCAGTGCAGGATTCCTTCATGCTGGACGTTTTCTTATGTCAGGAACAGGGTGGGTGACCCAGAAATCACACATCTAATCGGCAAGTGTTCAAATCTCCTTCGTTTGCCTTCATATAGAAATTCAGTGAACTTGAGCGGGGGCTTCTTTATGCATCTGGCCAGGTCCAGAACCCGCAGCCAGTGATGCCATTCATCTGAAGAAGGACACGTGTTCTTCTATCAGTGGCATTTCATGCTTGAATAACCGATTACTTTTAAAAAGCATGCTTCATGTCAGACTGGATTTATTATAGATGCCAGGTGTGTGCGTAGGAAATGTGCACACACACACACACACACACACACACATTCGGACACCTGCGCCTGCCTGTGCCACGCGGTTTAGGCACAGTAGGATTTTAATTTTAACAGCCACCCAAATCCCCACAACAGGGGCTCTGCGCTTTTTCTTTCTCCTGTCGATGTCACACAGTGCTCGGTCTGGGTCCCTCACGACATGTGACTCGGCAATTATTTCCTACATGGCCAGCGAGGCGAGTTGTGCTACCCTGTTTCCCCGAAAATAAGACGTAGCCAGACCATCAGCTCGAATGCGTCTTTTGGAGCAAAAATTATATATTATATTATATTATATTATATTATATTATATTATATTATATTATATTATATTATATTATATTATAATGTTATACCTGGTATTATATTAATTATATTATATTGTACCCGGCATTTACATTATATCATATCATATCATATCATATCATATATCATATTATATTATATAAGACCCAGTCCATATTATATTATATTATACCCAGTATTATATTAGTATATTATATTATATTATATTATATTATATTATATTATATTATATTATACCTGGTATTATATTAATTATATTATATTGTACCCGGCATTTACATTATATCATATCATATCATATATCATATTATATTATATAAGACCCGGTCCATATTATATTATATTATACCCAGTATTATATTATTGTATTATATTATATTATATTATATTATATTATATTATATTATATTATATTATATTATATTGTATTAAAGACCCAGTCTTATAGTAAAATCAGGCTGGGTCTTATATTTATTTTTGCTCCAAAAGACACATTAGAACTGATGGTCCGACTAGGTCTAATTTTTGGGGAAGCACAGTAATAAGTGTCCTTGCCTGATTCTTAGAGCCGGTCGCCCAGGAGGAAGACCTGAAGACACTCGCCGGCCAGCATTCACCGCTGTACCTGGAAGGATAAGGGTGTGTGTTTGCTCATTGAGGAAAACGAGTAAACATTTGCTCTGGTTATCTGCCAGCTTCTTACATAGGAGCCTTCCGTGTAAAACCGGGCGAGATGTTCAGCCTAGCTCTCCCAGGTGAGTTGTAAGGATCAGTACGGAAGGAGACATGTGCTGACTAGAAACGGTCTCTGCGATTATGGTAGGAAACCGGCAGCCCGCCCCCTGCACTCGGGGAGGCAGGGCCTCTCTCCACACCCAGGAGCTGCTCCAGCTGCTCTATCAGAAACTTGCTTTCTTCCCTGGGAAGATGTGTGCAAATGCAGGCTGACAGACAGGACGGCCCAGTATCATCATCAAGACACAAATGGCTTCCCGAGGCTTCCTGAGTTAAGGGCATGGCTTCCACGCCTCTGGCGATTGCAAACCTCTTTCCCTTTGCTTGCCCCCTCTAGTTGTCCGGATTAAGTCATTTTTAAAAAGATCAGCCTAGAGAATCGGTGGGAAGAAAGGAAGAACCGAACACAGCTCCTCTCCTCCTGCCTCCTGTCCCTGGGCTGGAATGTCTGCCTCATGGTAGCAGCCGAGCCGGCGGAGCCCAGCAGAGCTGCAGAGAGGACAGGAACAGAAACAGGCACCTTTCTAGCAGGTTCCACACAATCACTCAGAAAACTAGGGGGAAGGTGTTTCTGATGTAAATTCTGAGCCTCTGTGACCCCGTGTTTTCTTGAGGAAATCACACCATTTCCGAAAGACATCGAGCACTGGGAGCTCGGCGGCATCACAGTTTCCTTTCTTGTTTACTAAAAAGCCCATATTTTGGCTTGTGTGTCACACCTAAGCGTGTTGTCTGGGATGGCGTGTGTGCAGGGACCCGAGTCCTATTTCCTGCCCTGGGGCCGGCACAGCTGCGTTCCTGAGGGGCCTACCTGAGCTGTGCACCGCGAAGAAAGCCATTTCACGGTGCCAGGCGTCCGCACACAGGGCTGCCGGGACTGGCAGAGACTGAGAACTTTGTGCAACGGCAGTGGGGTGGGTGAAAATGAATCAGATATGAAAATGTCTGGAGCAATAAATTAACACACAGCAGGGGGGGATAGCTTAATCCCGTCTGGTCCAAACTCTGCCTGACACCCATTATTGTTTCAGGAGGTGGGACCCAGGGACGGTACTGGAGCGAAAATGAACATTCCCCCAAGGTTTGAAGCCTTGCAATAGGTATGTAATGTGATCCTGAGAAGGAACCCACAGGGCTCTGAGAGCATTTGTGTGTTGAATTCCAGGTAACCTGTCAGCGGACTTCTTTCTCATCTCGGTTTTATTTAATGCAAAAGGAATGTCTTTGGCATTTAGAAAAACGGTTGAAAATGTGGATACTTGGTAAAGCTTATCAATCTATTTCTTGATACCAAATAGAAACAATTCTTCAGGTCTCTCTTTTTCTTTTGAAAGGTGCATAACAGCCGGCTTGCCAATAGCAGCTGAGGAAACAAAAGATTTAAAAAGCTCTAAACATCGCATCCTGTTTTCTTTGCCAGGTAGCTGAGACACAAATATTTCCCTGTTCTGTGAAGTCCTTAATTTGTGCGCATTCTTTGAAACGTAACTGACCAAAGTCTGAATTACTTTCCTTGTACAAACATTTATGAGCAATAGACTGCACACCCCCAGAATGAACCTGGAAGCAAATTCACATTCAAATTGCTCTGACTAATATTTCTCTGCTTGATATTTTGTTTGGAATATTTCATGTCCAAGGTCTTCAGAGGTAAGATTCTAAAGTGCACATTACTATTATTTTAAATCAATAAATTGCTTCTGGAGTGGCATAGTACACACGCTCAGTCCTTCAGCACTTTTAAAGGAAAAGCAAATTTGAAGAATAACATTCACTTCTCTCCATAAGGTTGAGAACAATACATTTTTTATAGAAACTCCATTTTTATTGTTTGCAAGGAATTTCCAGGCTAAACAATGAATCTTGTGTTTTGATTTTCCTTTTTAAATACAAGATTAGACCTTCAAATGAATATTGTACAGTTTTAACTATAAAATAAATACATAATGAGAAGAGATGATATTTTGCCTCATACACTAACTTTCTTTTCTAAAAACTACATAAACATATTTATATTAAGTATGGGACTTCTGGGAACGCTGGTGGATTAAACGGAATTACAAGATGCTAATAATTTATGTCACCTCTCATTTTAACCATCCCAGAAAATGAATTTCTATGGTCTCATTTTTTTTTTTTTATTTGCTCAAGTAGTTTCTTATCAGTAATTTGAAAAACGCTCACTGCTTTTGCCCAAAATATTTTAAATGCTCATTGTAGCAATTATAACTTAGCTAGTTAAAAGTCAGATAATTAAACACACAAAGATAGACCACTTTTTTTTTTCTTTTGCATTTATCCTTAGAGACTCGAATTTTAGCACAGCCAAAGCTATGCAAATTGGATTCAGCTGTCTGTAGATTTCTGGCTGCTTGTTAAGACCACTTGCTCGCAATTCACCCCTGCTGCTGGGAGAACAGTAGCATTTCTTGAAGAACAGACTTGTACATGGAACCAGGATACCTAGAACTTCTGCCCCAGGAAGGTGTAGCAACAACAAGAAATAAGTGCCGAGGGCAGGAAGGATAACATATTGTAAACAACCAGGGAGCTCGTAGCGGAGCTGAATAGTCAGAGACAGGCAACCAGATCTCCCTGCTGCTAATAAGAGCCCACAACACCGATTGCAACAAGCAACAGAAGTCAAGACTGCTGTGCCCAAGCGACAGAGCTTGTGAGAAGTCTGACTTTCTACAAGTGTATAGTGTTTCATGGGCTGCAACTTCTTTCCTCAAAGACGGCTTGGAAGGTCACATGTTTACAGACCACTGATTTTTGTTTTAAATGTTTTGAATTAGCAGAGCCAGACACAGCTCTGCTACTGGGGCTCCTATATTATCTCAAAAGAAGAAAAAGGAGGGGTCCTTGTGTCTCAGGGGCCTTCTCCCGGCCCTGCAGACAGACACCAACTACTCCTGCACCAGGGGGCGTCGGCTCTGAGGTGCCAGGAGTTGTACTGCAGAAACACTGTTCCGCTGGAGTCAGTGAGCACGTGTGTGTGAGTGTGGGGATGGGGGTGTAGGTGTGTGTGTGTGGGTGGGTGTGTGTGTGTGTGTATGGGGTGTGTGTGGGGGGGTATGTGGGTGTGGATGTGTGGGTGTGTGCACATGCGTGCACACGTGCAGACATGTGTGCCTTTGCTCCTCACACATGTCCCTTCTGCTCCCTGTCTCTGTCCTTGTTTCCCAGAGTCCATTTGGGTCCCAGACAAGACATCATTTATCCCTGTCGCTATGTCCCTCCCTATCTCCCTCCCTCCCACTGCCAAATCTGCTGTGTGCTGCATCTTCTAAGGGTTTTTGATATAAAAATAAAGTGAGGTTTCCTTCTGGCTGGATAGAAGCTTTCTACACACACAGACACACACACCCCCCACCCCAACTTGTGTAAGTCAATATGGGACCTATTTGACCTCCCCAAGCCAATCTTGTCGAAAGGACAGGGTCTTTTACATGGACATGTGTGGCCTCTGACTTCCCTTACTTTCCAGACTTTTCTTAGCATTGTCCGATCATCTCGAGTTTCCATCAGAACCAGCATCTCTTGTGCGAGAAGGGGCTGGGCTGGCCCCTGCCCCCACCAAGAGCCGTGCCACTCACTCAGTGCTCCAAGAGAAACTTGGACATGTCATCCTGGAACCTCATTTCCAGTGATTGAAATGAGCTCCGAGCCCACGTGGGACATGTACGGCTGTCAACTTTCTGAATACATTTCACGACATTGATTTTAAATACTCCGCCATTGTTTTCCTTTGGCTTGTATGATTATCACGGTCATTTAGAGGCCCCAGAACTCACATTGTAAAAATCAACTGACTGTTTCTGACTTGCTGATTTTCCATGAAAAACAGGGAAAACTCCAATATGTTGGGGAGAAAATGTTTGGATGTGATGAGAAGTAAAATACGCCACTTCAATGGACTGTGAAGAGCTCTCCACTGATGTGTGTTTGGAGTCCAATTCTCCCTTCACTTAGGCTCAAAATCCCCACTGATGTTTTGTCCCAAACAAATCCAATTCCTTGACTTTTTAAGGAAGGTGTATCAGTGTTTTCTTAACAAATAGATCAAAATACACTTTGCACCACCCTGTCCAAAAGGGCTTACCACCTGGAGGAAATGCTGAATGGCTGAGACAAAAAGAGGGTCCTTTTGCTTTTAGTAATTTATGTAAACTTCTTTCTTTATGAAAATCTTACTGAAATTTGCTCTCATCAGGAGCCGTGAACGCCGGGGCTTGGCCTGGCCCCTGACTGGTCCACGTTGAAAATAACATCCCAGCCAGTTAATGAGGCCTCACATTCCCACTTCTGTGTTCCCACTCTGTATGCGAGTAACTCGTTTTAAAGACAATAGATTCACGGACCTGGAGGAGCTGGACTGTATCAACACGCAAAGCACCAAACACAGTTCCTGATTCATTTCCCTGCCAGAATAATCCAGGGGGTGTGGACTCGTGGAGATGTGTGCCTGAAGTTACGTTTCTGAAATCGAATTCTATTCTTTCCAAGTATTTCAGTCAGAAAAATACTGAGGGAAAGCAGAAAGGAACAAAAACAAGTAAATAGGTGAGCTTCAAACACCTATTCCACGGCGGGCTGGCTAGCCGTTATGTCTCCAGCCTCACAAACTTCTGGTTTGATTTCTGTTAAAATTGGAGCTGCTGTCTCCGTGCTCAGGGCCCTAGCCCAGCAGCATCCGCCTGGAGGTGCAGGTGGGCTTCATGTCCAAGGCCATGAAGTTGGGGCACAAGATGCTCCCAGGCCACAGGGGGAGTCTCCACGGGCAGCCCACAGCCCGCTGCATTCCTTACCCAGCATCCGCTCTCCAAATTTCCTTTACACTTTGTTTACTATATATTCCAATAGTGTAATATTAAACAAAAACAGTGTGTCCTACGCCAGAATGATTGATTACTGCACCGTCACAAGGTCACCTCCTAGGGACAGGCTGGGTGCAGGAGGGGCTGTCTGACTCGTACAGTTAACACTATATCCGCATTGTATGAATGTCACCAGCAATCCAGTGATTTATTGCTTGGAAGGCTCTGTTCAATTTTTTCTGCCTGACCAAATTGCACATTTTCTAGAAAAAGAAGCAAAAATATTTCAGCACATGGATTACCTCAAGTCCTCATTTTCCCCACCAGCATCCGCGCACACTTGCCGCCACCCTAAGGATCAACCCTCCTCTTCTCCCTCTCCTTCCCCCCCTTCTGCTAGATATTTGGCAAAAATGATTATTACACTAATGAAAAGGTGCAGCAGGAGATTAAGGGCTTTTTAATCAGATTTTGGTAACATCTGTGGGCCACAAGTCAGGGCAGCTGTATGCTCTGTTTCTTCATTTTAGCTAAATTTACTTTGGATATAAAATTGTCAGCCTCGGGGAAAATTGAACGGGAGTTGGGGAAGGGGAGACCGTCGTAGAGAAAACTACATAACCCAGACTGTTTCAGAACACAGGGAGAGACACCTCTGTTGCTCCAGAGGTCTTTTGTTGTTGTTGTTGTTTTATTCTGTCCTAGAAGAGATGTACAATGAAATTAAAGATACATTTTTATAAAAAATGATTCGGCCACATTAAACAGAACTATCTCTATGCACAGAGGCACCCCATCTAGGCTGGGGGTGGGGGCTCTCACAATTTATTCACCATTCTGAAGGGTGACCTGGAGGTCGCCACTGAATGTAACTTGCATAAGTTTTCAGGATTTGGCCCATGCTCTATGTAAATATAGATGAAATAGAGAGAATATATAGTCCAGTACTGTTGCCAATATATTTTTAAATTAATTTGCTTTTACTTTTGACCATGTATTTGTTCTTTCTGTGGAGGCCATGAAATCTCTAAGCACTTAGCATCGTGATTCATGTAAAAAGTCTCTAGGGTATGTATGACAGTCACGTATTATTTATCTGAGACTTTTTTTTTACCACTAAAGCTGCATATTCTGAATATTTTGAACCAGGAAAATAGATCAGACAAGATGTTAATGTTTTTGATATTTTCCTCAAATTCAATAGACCATTGATATGTCTCTGTATGGATGGTTCATGTGTGTGTGTGTGTGTGTGTAGGCTGTCAGCTCTGTTGAATTTTACTTTAGGGGGTGGGGGAGTGTCAGAGAAGGGAAAATGTGGAAGAGAGAACATTTTTCAGAGCTAAGGGAAATTTCTCACCAGGAACACCCAAAATCCAAAATGGAGTCTCCTTTGAATATAAATATGGGATTCTAAAGTATTGTTGTCTTTCATTGTTTCTTGTTGGCCAATAATTTTCTAAAACTCACTATCAATAAAATTTCACAAAATATTCCTCAATCAGCTAATATTCAAGTGACAAAAATCATATGTTGTCACCCCTCACAGGTATGTCGCCTCTGTGGGCAGGAAGTGATCCTCATTACGGTGACGAGGACGAGGCTGGGTGAGGAGAGCCAGTCACCTGGAACGACAAACTGCCCAACGCCTTTGACAGAAAATGGGCTGAACGTCTCTGGGGAACTGACCTTGTCTCAGTGTATTTGGGCAGAACACAGGCCTTATTCTCTTGATAACGTTTGGGAAAATTGTACCAAATCTGCATTTTTGTCAAAAGGTTCAAGCATTTTTTGTCCATAAAGACGCCTGAAGAGACAGAAGCCACCACGGCTGCAAACAGAGAGGAAGGTGTGCTTGGCTCATGCTTGAAAACTGGGGCTGGCCAGTCCAAACCGGTTGAGTGTGTATGCAGGTGACAGCGCTCAGCGGTCGTTTCCCTTAAGTCTATAGTTTCTCCCTAGAGGGACAAAACCCACCCAAAAGACCTGGAGAGAAGAAGAAAATGAAGAAGAAATCAAAGAAGAAAAACAGTTTTCAAATGGAAAGACCTGGTGAAAAACATTTAAAATATAATAGAAAATGGTCAAACATGAAAGTGACACGTTTGCCGGAACTCTGAAGACCATTTACCCAACTTAATGTGAGAAAGGACCCGTTACAATAGCATAGGGTTGTTACGGATGTTGGTGCTTTGGTGCCTGCATCTACTGAAGACATTTCCTGTGAAATCATAACTCTTCCTGGGTCTTTAACTCAATAGGAGGAACAGGCTGCAGCACCTGTTCCTACGACATTTGTGTCGAAATGTCAATAACCGTTCTCGAGCGCTGCTTCAGGCTGTCCCACGGTCCACTGCTACGGGGGACAACTTCTCCTTGCGTCATATGAGCTTGGGTGCTTTGCTCTAGACTCTCGGATTCAAACCATACACAGGGGTTTCCCTTTAATCATTCTTACTATTAAAACAGAAAAACGAAAAACAGTTTCTCTAACAAGCCTTATATTCCTGACACTGGCATGTCAAGGAACCATGTGAACTGTCTGCTGTCCCTTAATATCAGTGCTTCTTTGTCTGATTGGTGGGACCCCTTCAGAAACGTCCTTCGCAAAGGACTAGTGCATCCATCAGCTCACACCTCAAGGAAATGGAAGTCTGGAAGGAGGGGCCATGCGGCCACGAAGGAAAACCCCACATCCAACCATTTCTCCCTTCCTTTTTCTTTCTCTGTCCTGCCACTTGGTAAAGATCGCTTTTGTCCTTTCGCCTTTTGGTAAAGGAGACGTCGCAGACATCAGTCCATGCAGCTCTCCCACGTCCCCATTGGTCCACCTCTGGGTGATTAAATGATGTGGTTCCTTCGCTTTCTACCAGGGCAGAAAGCTATGTTTCTCTAATTTGTTCCTGCTTCCCTTTGAACTCACAGTCCAATTAGTGGCACTTTAGTGGTAGTCAGGCGGCAGTGCATGGTCAAAGAGGCACAGAGAAGCTGACAGGTTTATACACCGAGGGTTCAGCCATGTGCTGGAGAAATACAGCCCGTTCAGGACAACACAGCCATGCAGAGCCAATGCTACATGTTTCTCTGGGCTTTATCTATGGATTTAAATGTGTATACCTATTTTTTTTTTTCCTTTTAAAAGCCCCAGGCCACATGTACTAACAATTCAGATTGTGAGGGAAAAAAACACAAAAAAACCTTCCCACAGCGTGTGCATGTGTGCATATGTAAACACACACACACACACACACACACACACACACACACACACACACACACAGCAAGAAAGCCAACAGCATCCAAACAATGCTACAAAAATACAAACGTCTAGATTTCTCCTCACCAGGAAGCACCCTTCTGTCCGTTGCGCAAAGATGGGGATTCGAGGACTTTTCTCAGGCCTATGAACAAGGACCGTACCGTGTAACGGGCAGTGTTTCTGAGTCTGCACTACTCTTCCAAAGCCGCCGGGAGCTCTCTCCACTTGGAAATGGCTAGGTGGCATTGCTGGCTGTCTCTTTCATTCCCCCTCTGCTTTGAACACAGAAGGTAATGCATTTTTTCCTATGTTTCCAGAAGTGCTCGTCCCTACCCAAATGTACACCGTGGCACTGGATCATAGGTGGGTACCGATTGGCCGTTGCTGGGACACCATTCCTAGAAGTCCCAGGCAGTGTGTCTAAGAATAATGTCAGTACATTGCAGACCCTACAGGTGCCCGTGGGCAAGATGGGTATTTTGGGATCTCAGATGGCATGGGTAATTCTGGGGCTTCTCGCAGGAGACAGGTAACTTCTATGATAATGCTGTTTTCTACCCTCTATTAAGACATGCCAGAGAAGCATTACTAATTAAACAAACGCAAAAGGAACAAGGCAACAATAATCAATTGTGCTGTTTTAAAATAACAGAAAATATCCACTGGAAACGAGTCGCACTACAGAGACATAAAACCATGTTGAAATGATTTAGGGTTATGTTCCAAAAGTCAGGTGCCAAGTAATCACGTAATTCCTCATTTCCACTGAATTTCTTAAGGTTCTTCATTGGGAAACGAGTTGGGGGGGTCAGGGGGGAATCACAGCTTAAATAATTTAAATGAAAACCTGTCTAAGGATGTGATGTGACAAAATGTCTGTAGTTCTAGCCCAGCCACCTCTTGAAGGAATATATCAATGTTTTCAAAAATTATCTGGGCACTCTGTAAAACGCTAATGCTTTTTTAATTACAAGGTTTATGTCACTTGGTGAAATTTTAATGTAATGAAACATTCAGCTGGACCTTGTGCTGGATGTAAAATAAAATTATTCATTGAAAAATCACACCACAGGCCACCTACTGTTTTTTTTAACAAATGGTTGAACTATCACGGGGTTACAGAACTTAACATGTAAATTGCAGTAGAACTTATAATTTCTGATTCAAATCCCTAAAGACTGCCATTTAAGTCAAATATATGAGTGAAATTTTGCTTCTGTGCCATAATAATGCCGTGAAATGGTCAAAAATCTGAACATATCTCGAGTAATTATTAACCCAATAAGAATGTATTTTTAGTTATTTAATCAAAGGTATAAAATTATTAATGTCAAGTTCTTCTTATAAAAATGAAATTTTAAACACCAGCATTTAATTTCAAGGGTGACAATGCTAAATCTCAGCCATTAGGGGAATTTCTCGCAAAGCCACGGAGGCCAAGGCGAGAGAGAAAGATTGCTGTTCATATTTCAGGCCATTACTAGGAAAGAGCAGAAAAGGACTATTTTTCTCCAAAATGGTCTTGAACTAATTTTTAACATTAACTGAAATTGATCCGTCTTCCACAAGCTCAGCTTGATGTATAGGCTAAGACAAAAACCATGAAGCAAGTCTCACGGAAACCCCGTGCTCCCAGGTAAGCATGGTAGGAGGTATGGGCACTGGACATTTCCGCCCCACGCCGGCCACGCCCTGTTGCTTCCTGTTTTGTGCTGCAGGGAAATGTGAAAGGTGACTTTGTGTCACCCGGTAACAGTAATAGAATTTTTCCCCTTTGTTCTCATCCCTTGAATGTTAAAAACCTATCAGTAATCCAGGAATTTCAATGTTTATACCATCTCTGCCAAATAGGTTGTGTTGCCCACTAGCCCCTGCATGTCAGGTCTGCTTGGGGTCCCTCTCTGTCCTCATGTGTTTCCCTAGGACGGGTCTTGCATTTCCATTGATGATACAGGAATCTCCAGTCGTCTTTTGACTGGCATACCCCAAGGCACTAGGGAGAAACAGTCTAGTTTTGCAGCCATGGGGTGTAAATGACCCCACTGCACCCTGGCGCCCCCACTTCTTGGTGGCCCGTAGGACCATTATGGGGAATGAGATCCCATCTCCTGGAACAGCAGAGGCCACTGAATGTAAAGGATGCCTCCAACGTTTCCATCGCCAAATGCTCCCCCTCCTCCCATGTCTAACTTATGCACAGATACCCCCTCCCACCCAAAAAAAGTGACGGGATTGAATTGTCTCTCTCTTTTTCTTTTTCTTTTTTCTTTTCTTTTGCCTGTTTTCTGAAAAATATATGATGGAGCAGAGAAACAGGCAGAAAAAGAAAGAACAGGACTGGAAAAGGACCAACAGCTGGCAGTGGAAAACCAGCACCTAAGTGTTCAAAGGCTACCCCACGGCCTGCAATTCAAAGGATTCAAGAAGTGACCTCTGTAAAAATAGCAACAGTCACCAGTGCGTACGTGCGAGAGCCTTCCTTAGGACAAAGAAGCTGCCAGCAGCCTGAGCTGGTCTTTCCACGCCCATCGGCTGTCTGTGCCACCCAAACACTGCCCTGGCTCCGTGGCTCACAAGTCCTGGCGCCATGTCATGGGCCTGCTTCTGGGCGCCCTCCTATTTCACCCAAGGACCTGGAGTGACGAGGAGTGGATGGTCTCCTCCACCCTCGCAGGCCACTCCCGCCTACCTGGCCCAGGGTGATTCCTCAGTGGCCCTTGAATCTTGCCCCTGTCACAGCTCTTTCCTCATTATCTAAGGTGATCGGTCAGCCTCATGCTACCACCTGTCTTTTCGATCCAGTGCCAAGTGCACTACAGAAAACTGTCAGTCCCACGCCCCTTCCATTTATACAGAGTCTCATTAACACCTCTCTTTCCTCTGGCTATATGCCACTACGACTTAAGGAGACTGTTGTTACAAAACACACACAAGGAAAAAACCGAGACCTACGTTAAAACACAGTTGTGGGTCCGTCTGACTTAAGCTCACAAATACCGAGTCATTTGCAGTTAAAATAACTCCTAGCAGGCTTTAAGCAAACTTCAGCCAAGGCATTTCAATTTACACTAGATTCATGCCTGCAACATGGGCACAGAGTTCTCGGGAAGTGTCGTAGTTGATAAATTTTTAAAACATGTTCCTACAGTGACCGATATTTATGAATTTTCTAATCTACCAGAGGGACATAGGTCTGGAACAGGAAAAGTGCTTTCAAATATAATAGATAGTGACTGAGGACATATCAAGTGTGTTGTACTCACAACAATGCATTTTCCTGTGAAAGGGCCTGATATAGATGGAGAGAGACGCGGCGTCCTCCCGCACACCCCAGCCCTTCCTCCCTTTTGTCAAGAGGAACCCTGGGCTTCCAGAGGATGCCATTTTCTACCAGTGTCCAATGCCTCCAGAAAAATCCAATCACAGGGAACCGCATCTGAGCATCTTCATGAAGAAGGCCAGCCAATCGCGGGATCTGGCATTCTGGCCTCCACACGGCAGACACCTTCCCTCCTCAGGTACACCGGAGGGGACCAACAGGTTCATGCTTCTGATGGTGACAGGAAGCCATCTTCCCATCAAGTCCTGAAATAGCAATATTCTCACCACGGCCTTGTGCCTCCTGAGACCACAGACTTCCGTACCTCGTGGGTTTTTCCCTTTCTCCTTCCCTAGGGACCAGGACTGAGTTCGTCTTGAAGTTTCCCGCACTGTCTTCAGGCGCATGGCTCTGTGAAGGCAGGATGACTGGGTCTGGGAGGCAGGGAGAAATGCCCTTCACTGCCTCGGGTTCATCCTCGCAGCAGGACAGGCTGGGGCGCATTCAGCCTCAAGGTGGCAGACCGGTCATGAGGCCTGTGCCCTCACACTGAATGTGCTAGAAGCCTTGGCCAGCAGGGCCAGCCATTCACTGGTTGGATCCACATGGCTTGGATAAACGTCCTGTGTGCCCAGCCAGTGACAACAAGTTAGCTGCCAAACAAAGGAATGGCCACGGGCCTCGTCCTGCCTGCCTCCTGGTACCTGTGCGTCTGGGAGCCAGACCAACCACGCTCTTTTAGGGTCCAAGTTTGACCTTCCTTCCTTTCTTTCTCATTAGTCTGCCACCTGCCAGCCTACTATAGCGTCACTGCTCGGCATGCCAGTGGTTGAGTGAATGTGCTTTTGAGCGGCCCGCCATTGGTTTCAAGAGACATATTCACATAGATGACCCACGGGCACTGCAATGGTTGGTCTCGGGCACCTGTGATGAAAGAGTCAGGGGGACATGGAAGGACATAGGTGGGTCTGAGGAGCTGCCTGGGAAGAGCTTGGTGACACCTCTGAGTGCCACATGGAAGGATCCTGGCCCCCAGGATCTGGGTGGCAGGAGGCCACTTTCAAATGTGGCCCAGTGAGACCTATTTTGTGTGCATTGCCTAGTAGGTTCATATCAGAGCAAATCACATGACAAAATATGGCAAGTCCTAAAATGTTCAAAGGCTCTCTAGAGTGAAAAACCCTGTGAAGGAAACTTCACATCTCTAGGATGAGTTTTCAGAAATCCCCTAAGTAAGGTTTGATAGTTCAATGGCATCCATCCATATTGGTCAACATGGCGAAGACCGCGGACATTAGAATTATCGGGAATACTGAACAGTGGGGAGAGACATCAGTGATGGAGAGACGAGCACATGCCCTCTGGAGAGGCCCCCTTGATCTCTGCCCACCGCCCAAGGACAGGCCCCCAGCCTGCCACCAGCCTCCCAGTTCCATTGGCAGCACCACCTGTAGCCAGCACCGCGCACACAGCTTGGCCAGTCTCCCCTGGTGCTTAGAAATGAGGACGGCTCAGGGTGGCAGCGCTCCGTTGGGCAGCCGCTGACCCACGCCTCAGCGTCCACATGACAAAGAGCACGGGGACATTTGGATGAATGTTTTTGCCTGTGGTTCTTCTGTATTTTCATGGTAAATAATTTTGCTTGGATGTGCCACTACTTAGCCACATGAATTAGAACATACTGGGGAAAAATACTTTTTAAAACATGACTGTTACAGACTGAATGTTCGTGCAGCCCCTAACTCCAGTTCCTATGTTGAAAACCGCACCCCCAATACGATGATATTAGGAGCTGCAGCCTTTGGGGGGTGATCAGGGCTAGATGAGGGTGAGGGGATGGGTGCTTTTAGAAGAAGACACCCCAACAAGCTCTCTCTCTCCCCACGTGTGAGGACACAGGGAGGAGAGAGCCCTCTGTGAGCCAGGAAGGGGGTCCTCCCCAGAACCCCCCAGGCTGGCACCCGAGCTCAGACTTCAGCCGGCAGAACTGGGAGAAACAAAGGTCTGTTTTGGAAGCCCCCCCCCCCTCCCCCAGTCTGCGGGGCTTTGTCATGTCAGGATGCAGTGACTCTGCACAGGAAGATAATTCTTTATTCAGGGAACTAAACACCAGGAACACAGATTTTTGTACTTGAAATTAGAAAAAGCAAAACTGACTTTGTGAGAGAGGGTTGGGGGCTCGGGGGGAGAAAGAGAAGAGAGGAAGAAGAAAGAATATGAAAGAAAAGAAATTCTGTGAGACAATTTATATTGAGGCAGAGGTTGAGATGCTGAATACCAACCTTCAATCCACACTGATTTTTCGAGCCACCTCATACACTCCTAAAATATTTCTAGGTAATTGAAGCATTTTCATAAATGCCTGTAAGAATGGCATGGCTATAATAAGCAACTTTTCTGGGCTAGATTACTCCATCGTACCAACTTAGAGTCCCAATTATCAGGTTTTCTCGGGAACAACTGGCTGAGTTCACTTGTACAAAAATATATTTAATTTGGTTTTATATAGCACCTTTTAGTACACACTGTGCCTTATTCCAAACTGCTTTAATGGGTAATGAATTAGAGACTGGCAGAGCAGTGACTCCTCAAATGAACGGAAGACATATTACAGGCTCAGCAATAGCTCAAATTGGAAAACCAGGGCTCGTGGAGCAGCTCAGCTCCTGTCCCCTGCAGGAAAGGTCATGTTGTCGTGCTTCCCCACGTGGCCAGGGGCAGGAAACGGCACATGGACATCAACACGCCCCACGCTGGGACAGGTGCTGGGGAGCCGGACACACCTGCTGGCAGTGGGACCACATGCAGCCTGGCAGGCAGAAGGACAGCAAGGACAGAGCTGTCTCAGCTGCATCGTAGTAAGCAAGTAGCAGCAGGGTCCCGCCATTGGTCACTGTGTGTCCCCATCAGTGGGCTGAGCCTGGCATCTGGCAATTTGATGACAGGTGATTTTAGGAAATTCAGGCAGGCAGGGACTGAATCTCAGAGCGCTACCTCCAAGCCCAGGTAGATGGCCCCTAAGAGTCCGAAAGAGACTGAGTTTACATATATGCAGGGTAAGCATCTGCGCTGCTTTGCCCAGGACCAAAGGGTTCCCAGGACCCAGTGCTCAGCTGGGGAAGTGCTGGGCCAGCTGGGACAAGTCGGTCACACATAGCTACAGCAGCAGCTCTCAAAGAGCAGAGCTCAGACTGTCTGCTCATTAAAAACCCATATGTCTGTGTCCTCCCGTCACTCCAGACCTACCGATTGAGAATGGAGGAGGGCAGGGTTCAATAATTTGCATTTAACCAGTGCTGTGGTTGATCCATACTTGCAAACAACTTCTGAGAACTATTTTCCTAGAGAAACTGAAAGAAGCAGCAAACATTGTATCCATAAGAAGTTCCTTAGGAATCCTCCCTGAGCAGCGGCAGGTCCTGGGGCTGGGCAGAGCTGGGTCCACTTGATGGGGTCCAATGCCCCCAGCAGAGGGAAAAGGAAGGCTTGAGGGCGCCCGTGCTGCTAAGCAGGATGCCGTCACGTGGTGTCCTCCAGAGTCAGAGAGAGAGCACAGCCATCCTAAGGCAAAGCGTACGGGTACTTTTTCTCTGTTTCCAGCATCTTACAAATCACTCAGTAAGTAAAGGGGGGACGGGAGGCCCCTCAAGTGATGACTGCTTAGGAAGAATGAAACCAACTTTCGTTGACTTCCTAGTTGGGCCAAAACCTGTCATCAAGATCACACTCAAAACTCCTGACCACCACGCTGTTGGGTATATAAGGCCAGGTCCTAGACAACTGACTCTAGGAGAAGGGACCTGACCTAGTCCTAATGCAAAGAATGAAGACAGCCAGGTATTGCGTGGTATTCCAAAGCCCAGTTTTTCCCCGTTTGATCCACTCACCACCCAAATGTGGGCCCTTTAACCCCACAGTCCTTTTTGCAAATACTCCTAGCACAGACGCTACTCTAACACGTACCCAACTTGCTGCGGGTCTCACCGCTGCAAGGGGGCAGCTCCCTCCTTTTCACATCCTGCCGTCACACCCGTGGGTTTGGGTCACAGCCCTACCCTTTCCAGTTGTGTGACCTTGAGAACATTACATGGGCTCTGCTTTCCCGTCTGTTTATCAAGAATAGAAACAGCAACTTCCTCACAGGGTTGCTGTAAGGACAAAATGAAAGAAGTTAAAAATAAAATATAAACTCAGGGCTTACCACGTAGTAAATACTCAATAAATGTAAGCGATTAGCCTATCTTTAGTCCACAATAAAATGTGCATGTTACATGGCCCCTGGGCTCACAGTGTCGCAATATGGACACAGACAGCCTTGAGCTCTAGAGGAGAAGCGAGCTCATCTGTTTTGTTTCCTGCCTGGGTTTGTTTGCAGCTACGATAATCACAAAATTATACTCAGTGGCTTCAGGCACTTACCACATGCAAGGGTCAGTTGAGAACACAACACGGAGCAAAACTTAGTCTCTAGCCTCCAAAGCCCCTCTCAAGTTAGAGCAATAGCCAACTTCACCTGCCCAATAGTAGCTTCCATGTAGAGTGAGCCTGCCACGCACCACGCACACTAGGTCAATTACCTATTTCATTGCTTACGACAATCCCACAGGTTACTCCGTTCATTGACCCATCAGACATTTGCCCAGAACCTATTATATGCCAGGCATTGTAACAGATGCTGGGGATACAGGAATGAATAAGAAAGACCCTTCCCCTGCCCTTCCTGAGCTTACGCTCAGCTGCAGGAGACAGACGTGGTGCTGTTATGTAGACACTGACAGTAACCCTCTTTGATCAATGAGGAAGTGAGGCTCCGACATGAAATAACATCCAAGCGATGGGACGCACCTGAACTGAAACTCAGATCACCCCGATTTCAAAACGTGTACACTGCCGCCCATAATGCAAGTGCTTCTGGCCTACCAGCCTAACAGGAGGAACCTCGTTCTTGTTTCCTCTTAATGCCTTCCAATGATTGAATGAGGCCCACCCACGTGGTGGAGAGTAATCTGCTTTACTCAACATCCACTGACTTAAACGTCATTCTTACCTAAAACACATGTCTTGGTGACATCTATACTGGTGTTTGACCAACCGTCTGGGTACCATGCTTCACACACCTCTCCTCCACGTGCATCTCCCCCAGAGAGGCCTTCATGGGCAGACATGTCTAAAATCAAAGTTTTTCACACTCTCTTCACTTCTTGGTTTGTTTTTAGCATTCATTGCTACTGGACATTATGTTATATGTCTATTTCTTCATTTGATCAGCCTTTATCTCCCCACGAAAGGTAAGCTCATGGCGGTAAAGCTTTTGTCTCTAATGCTCAGTGCTTTAGCCCCAGTACCTACAAAGGTGCCGGGGAAGCACGTGCCCAAGTGTTTGATGAATGAGTAAATGACTTAATGAGCTCATTTTATGAAATGGAGCATAGTTTCAGCAATGTTTTGCTAAACCATATGGATATTGAACTAATAAAAATCTTAACTTTGGAAACTTTGTAAGTTTATTAGGCATTTGCCAAGTAACTAACCCAATGTATTATCATGTATTATCTGGGAACCTGAATTAAGCTGCCACTGTTTATCTCCAGGTTGGAAATATTAGGGTTAGGATAAACAGCATCCTTCCTCACTGAAGAATCGCCCCTGAAATGACAAGAACGAGCACTGAAACAATCCACGCTCTATTTTATTAAAACCCAAACTGATCTGTACCATGCACACCACACCTGAAGGGGTCACTAGCACAGTGAAGAGCAGAGTGGGGATGGAGACCACTGCGACGACACCTTTGGCTGTGGCTACAGGGTCCAAATCAAAGTTTCAGGTCACGAGCCTTTCTAGGGGGCATGGCAGGAGGGGCCAACAACGCTAAGGCCCCTGGTGTGGAAGCAAAGGATCTGAGTATGCCAGCACGTACAGAACCTTCAGCCTGATTCTTCTGGGCAGCTCAGAGCAGCGAGAGGCATGTGGCCGAATGAGGAAACACCAACGCACCACATTCTCGGAAAGCCATGTGTCGGAGAGGCAGGATGGGGAAGAGACTGAATTCGAGGCAGGCTTGCCACTGTTGATCTCTCCGGTTAGGGAGTGGTAAACACCCAATCAATTTATTGCCTTTAGAACTTCCCTGATAATCAAGAAGATGGCAGCCCTCCGGGACCACTGGCCTGGCCCCTGCCAACATTAAACTTCTTCAAAAGGCTGGCCCATGAATAATTCACCTCATTCTGGGCTGAGTCATAATTTTTAAAAATGAATAAGCACAGAATACATTTGAAATACTACTGGCGAAGGGAGCAAATGAACAGGAAAACAAATGGTAACTAAAGAACACTCATGAGAAAGGTTTCCACGGAGCACATGAAAACTTACCACGCCAGCCCCATGAATTTTTTAAAACTTAATGAAATAATTACTCCTTTAATACAAAAACTCAGAGCAGAGCTACAGGAGTTCAGAAAATAGAGAGTGAGGCAACCATAGGAGAAGAAACAAAAAAAGAGGTGGGTGGAAACTAAAATCGTCACAGAAACGAAAGCTAGCTTGGCAAGAGCACACAGGAGGAAGGTCTGTCCCTGATAACACAGTAAGGCTCCAGAAGACAGAGCTGACAACCCGAGTTAGTCAAATGGAAACCAATAAAGACTTGTGAAAAGGAGCGGGAAATGACAGATAGGTAAGACAGAAAAAAGACGTTCAACAAACACATCAATGGCATCTCTGAAGCAGAAAGCTGAAAAATTGGGACAGAAAACAAAGAAAACCTTTGAGATGTAATTTAAGAAAACTTTCCAGATATGAAAGACTACTTGACTCTGCAGATTGGAAGACTACACTGTGGACCAAGGACAATGATACAGAATGATTGATACTGTGACACACGCTAGTAAAGCGATCGATCTTCCAAGAGACGAAGGGGATCCGGGAGAAGATGGGTCAACTCTCAGAGCCATCCACTTACAAAATCTTCAGGGAAGTAAAGGGTTAACCCAAAAATGGTGTCCCTGGCCAAACTGTAATCCAAGTATTAAAGGAAACAAACATTCAAGAACTCAGAAAACATAGTATCTATTAGCCTTTCTAAGAGAAACACCTGGGGCGGGGGTGAGCCACAGCCCCTCGGAAAGCAAATGGAAAGACCACTGGCAATGGATTGGTAATCAGCATCAGCTCCATTGCTCTGGAGCGTTCAATTCTGACAACTGAAAATTTTTGTAAAAGAACAAAATGCAAATATGTACAACTTTAATCACGTAAAAGCAGTTTGAACAGTTGGGTACTGAAGAGGAAGAGTGGGTTAGAACTGTCATAAGTGCACTATTTCTCTCGCCTTTTACATCAAGGGGACGAAGATGTCATTTTTAGAGCTGATGAATCAAGTCACACATGGAATAGGATATATAAATAGATAAATACAGTAAATGTAAACATTAAAAAAATGATATAAAAAATGTTAAAACCAGCTGGGAAAGGAGGTGGCGGGTTGTAGATGAAGACTCATTTTATCATTGCTTTCAGTTTTCATGAAAAATATGTATCATTTTAGGAAACAACAAAATAACTTATGTTGAAAAACAAAGAGGAGAGAGAATTTATTCTCTAGGGTTGGGCTCCAACTTTTACCATTGTTTGGTGCCTGAGCCAGTTTTCTCATTGTGCCCAGGATGCATCCAGCATCCTGGAAAAGTTTCCTGCGGTGAATCAATGGAGGCAGAGTCAGCGGAAAGGGTGACGGTAGGTAACACTGCAGTGTGCCAGGGCTTTACAATAAAGCTAAGGGATCACTCCATTACGTCACTCAGTCCTCACTAGACCCCCATGAAGTAAGTGGATCTGGTCTTTGCTTCTCATTTCCCAGAACAGGGAAAACATTGGAAGTTCACCAGGGCAGACGGCCAGGAAATCACAAAGCTCAAACTTAAATGCGGGTCTCATTGGTTCCTGAGTGTGTGCTCTCAAGCGCATGGGACCCCACTTTAAAATTTGGGTTGGGTTCCTTCTTATGTCGGAAGAATATTTCCATACCACGGACACCAAATGACCAAAGGAGGTCGTTCTTAACCTGCTTGCACTCTCAGACTGGAATATCTCTTACCCCCAGTCTTTGTCGATTTAAACGTCTCTCACTGTTTAGGGCTCACCTCACGCATCTCCTTCCCTCTGCTCCCCAATAATTCCCAGCTCTGATTTCTCTGCGCCCTGTGGCTCAGGGCCCACCTCCAAGTGCACTGTCACTCCGCCACTAACACAGTTCATTACTGAGGCGCCTGACACTGGGTCTTGTCCAAACAAATGGAACCAACAATTTGGAAGTCATGATACATTTTGACATTGGCTTTCCCAGTGGACTTTTTCATCTTTTTTGCACCAGTTTATCTTCATGGAGACTTTGGAGTTATCTGAAACGAAAATCCGGGCACTCCAATAGCTGCTCACTGTGTGAAGAGCACGCGCCGCCATGGGCAGTTAACAGTAAAATGCAGCTTTGTCCCTGAGCTTATTTCTGAGGCTGGTGGGTGTGGTGGGGGCCATGAAAGCAAACAAGAGGTGAAACAGATGGTTGCAGAAACAAATACAAATTCTGACGCTCCACGGGTCCACGCGTGCGTGGAAGACGGCAGAAATCTGAACTCGACTTTCAGGTGTCTCATTTGTGGAAGGCTCTCGTCTTTCATTTTTCCTGCCCTGTTCATTAAGCAGTGGGTGGGCGAGAGGATCTACAAAAACGTTTCCTTTTTCTACCGTTAATCGTCTACTACACACACACAGACACACACACACACACACACACACACACACACACACACACACGGAAAAAACGAAAACGAAAACAAAAAACAGACTCCCAACTGTTGACTCTATAGCATTCTGTGTTTTGATTATCCTTCCAGAGAGCCTCTGGAGGTTTAGGAAATGTCTTTTAAATTATTTTACCCATCTGTATAATCTTCATCTTTATTTCTTTCATCTCCTATGCCTAGGCATTAGGACCTCAAAGGCTTATTATTTAGATCAGAGCAGACGCAGACAGCCACTCTTTCATCTTGAACTTTATCCAATATCGTGTACTAGAGTAAAAGTAATGTCATTTCCCATTTAAATAGCATATTTTACTGGTATCCTGAAAGAGCTGTTTGCTATTTGTCTTTCAATTAAAGAACAGGGTCCCCTTCTAGGAAGCATGAGGTCTTTCCTTATGGATTTCTCAGTTTCCCACTGGCTAGATTCCTGATAGAACAAAAGTACCCTTGTCAACTCAGGAATGTTCAAGGGGCAAAGCTCACCCATTAAATCCCATTCTCTGTCACTGTGTAAATTGGGAGGGTAGCCTTTTGGGGAAATCTGAGGAAGGGCAAAAACCCAGAAAACGCATGCAGTGCGTGGGAGGTTAGGCCAGTAAACGCAGCCCCATTGCTTCTGGGTCACAGAGGCCTCTGCGCTGACGGCCGCTCGCAGCATTTCTCGTTTGGCTGGAGGGGGCCCTGCTGTGTGGGCTCCTGTGGGCCTTCCCACCTGCCTCCCTTTCCCCATGGTCTTTCACCTCCGTAGGGTGGTTACCCCAAGCTTGCCGTGATGGACCCCATTAGCGGAAAGAGTGCTAATTCCAGACGATTCCATTATCTATTCTCTGGTACCATTAATTAACCAGTGGGCCAAGGGCTTGCCATGTGCCTCACAGCTGTCACATCAGATGTCTTCTTGCCACAACCGCCCTGTAATGGCGCAGGGCCTGGAAACAGGCAGGAAAGCACCAAGCGATGCTGAGAGCAATTCATCTCGGGCTGCGGCTTGTGCCCGGCAGGACTGAGGCATCTCACAGTCACAGAGGGGCCCGCCGTGCATGTGACCAGAGTGGCTGGTGCACTGAGTAGAGGGTGGATGAAATATCATAAAATCAAAAGCCCCCAAAGAATGGCCAAACAGGAGCCCTTTTCAAAAGCATTTTGATGCCCGACTCTCTCCCTTGGTTAGATGCCCTGATGTGGTTGGAGGGGCCAAGACGACGTGAAACCGGATGAATTTAAAGCAAGCATGGCCATTTGGAGAAAATGACTTCTTATTTGAGACAGCAGAAAATGTCCGATAACATGAATAATGCGTCTTACAGGAAAGAGCATAAAACAAACGTTGCCAGACCTGCTTCCATACGTGGTACGCTGCACTTTTATGCACGTACGCTGTGTGAACAAGCAGGTTAAAAGTTAAACAGTCGCCTAGGGCTAAGAGAAAGGCTGCCTGCCGTCCAGGTAGGAAATGGGCTTCCTGACTCCCCCACTATTACTGTGTGTCTTTAGCAGGAGCTCACAGGCACCGGTGTGCAAAAATGTCTTCCCTGAAGGTGCCTGCTATTATGAAATTGGGCTGCTTTAATGTTTGAAATAGCCATCTGACCTTTAATCCAAAGCTATAAATTTATCATTGTCTGAACTTGGTGGACGATCATTCTTATTAAGGCCAGATTTCAGGATTTAGCATTTACAGAATACTTAGTCTCCAGTGCATGAAAAGAGACTTACAATTAAAATCCACTGGGGTACCCTGGAAAAGGGGAGAATCGAAAGGAATTAGCAATTTTGAAACAGAACGTGGTCACACTGCTGAACGAAGTAACACAGGCAAGAGAAACGCTATGCCTGCTGAGGTCAAGTTAGTCTATATTTCATAAAATGATAAATACCTAGCAGTCATGTTTATGTATAATGAATTACAATCCTTCCACATTTACCTTAGTAACATTTTACGGAGGTTGTATTTTACTTCCAACTACCAATTATGTCATCATTCTGGCATTTACCTGGACATAATGACACACAGCCAACCCATTCTGCTAACATAATTCATTGCTTAGAAGTGTTTGTAAAGACACACGGCGTTCTCCGTACACATAATGATTCAGATATCGCTATTAAATTTTACAGATTAAAGTTTAGTAAACCTTAAAAATCTTATGTTGGTTTCTGGGCATCTTATTAATCCTAAAGGAAAAGATGGTCAGCTATTTAAAAGCCAGTAAATGTGGAACCCTGTAAAAAGCAGACCAAATATAATCCATTATAGGACGCCTCGCCTACCATTTCAATGGAAGATAGAGGCTTGCTTTTTGAACCGTTCAAGGCAGGTCATTTAGACTTTCGTTTCTGCCACAATATTATGTCACCTATTAAAATATGAAAACACGCATATAAAACACACACATACACACCTGCGTGCTTCATACTCCCGTACCTCGGAAATCATAACTGTACCATTGGTTTGCACTGATTCATTTTAATTTAGGTTTGAGGCAAAAAAATAAAAAAACAAAAAAAACAAGAATTCAGATCTTTTTATAAGCTTGTGAGGTCACCAAATTTAAATTAAGCCTCCGCCTGTAAAGCACATTAATAAAAGTACTATACAGAGGGAAATTTAATATGAATGGTTAAAATGCATGGAATTCAGATTTTACTGTCAAACAGCTCAATTAAACAAATTGAATTTTTAAGCAACAAAGGGGAATTGAATCAAATTAGGAACAGAGTGCGATCTGAACCGTGGACCTTTACGAGGGAGAGTGCCGGCCCCTCCAGCAGCAAATTTTCTTTATTTGTTGCGTCGGCAGTGAGGAGAGGCTGGCAGGACTGCAACACAAAAGGATAAAAACGTTCACCGTTGAAACACAGTTTTTGGCTCCCAATAAATCATCTGTCACTTCATCACAGTCCAGTAGATAATGAGCAATAAAGTTTTCACACTCAGGGAATGAGGACGCAGACATAAGAAATACAGCTGAAGCTGTAAGTCTGGCTTTTCTGTAAATGGAAGGTGCTTTGTATAAGAAATGACCCTAAGAGTTCTTCTAAGAAGAACACGGCATGAGTATAATAAACAATTTACTGCATTAAAAATGAAATCCCATTTATTAGAAACTTTAATGACAGCAGTATGTTGAGGTTGATATATTAAATGAAGCCTGGGGTTGATCCAGAAATAGCTCTGTGCTCAAAATCTGCCGAAGCTTGCTGGCACAGGGTGGTCTGTACAATGAGTCACTATAATTTTTACTGGCATTATTTTAAATGTTTATGTGCATACATTATTCCCCAATTGGCATTTAAATAGTGCTAACATATCTGTGATTCAAAAATAATATTTATTCGGATGCATTCCTGTATACTCCACACACACACACACACACACACACACACACACACACACACACACAATCAGTTGAAAGAAAAAGAAGTTTAAATTATTGGTTCCAAAGCATATGCCAGTATGTTCCACAAATGCGTCCCTGGCATTTGCAGATGTTGTACAAAGGTTTCACACAATTACCCCGAATTGTTTGTGACTTTTATTCACCCATCTCTGCAACCTGCGTGTGGGTGGGCTCCATCCTAACCAAAACCAACTGGACAGAGAATAAACCGCAGAATACAGGGAAGAAAGCGGGGCGGGGGGCGGGGAGAAGATTCAGTGTCACACCAGTTGCCCTGAATAAAATGTTTCATAAAAAGTGCACATTGAAATTGGCACAGTTGAATCTGAGGCGGTAAGATGACCCCCAAAGCATATCTGTCCTGCACTGATCGCCAGATGGTCGGTGACTGAGCCGCAGTTCCTGTCCCTGCTGGGGGAGAAGGGGGGATGGCTCTGGGCACAGGGAGGAGGGCAGGGCCAGGCTGGTTCTTGTTACAAAGGTTCTGCCCTCCCTCTAATTGCTGAAATGTGTGCAGGAGGACAGAGACACTCCTGAGGTTCTCTGAGGGGACCCCAGAGCCATGCTTCCGGAGGCTCAGTCTGGATGCCAGCTGAAGCTCAAAGCTTGCACCCCAGGGACCCTTCTCAGAGCCCCCTGAGACTCTGCTCCTTGAAGGGCATTCTTGCCTCCCAAACAGCCCAGGGTGGCCAGGCTGGGCGCCCAGAACACCATGGGTGCTCTCACCCACAAGTTCTGCTTTTCAGAGCCCAGCTCCTGGGAACAGTCACATCACGATCCTCGTGGGAGGAGGTGAAAGAAATCATAAATCGAAACTGAGCTGAGGGCCCTGCTTGGTTACCTGACTGGCTGTTAGTGGCTGTCCGGATGGACCGAAATCAGCAAAGGAACCTGCTTGAGACTAGGGAGGGCTCATCTCTGCACGTCTCCATCCCGCGGAGTTGGACACAGCTGTGGCTGTGCCCGGCCATACCACCTTGCACCAGGACCCTGGGCCAGGCAGGAGGGCACGGGGGCCCAGAGGTGGTGCTTGGGACAGTTTCCCTCTCTCCCCGAGGTGGTCCCAGTGCCAAGCACTTGCTGACGGTTTATGGAGGGACAACTGGAAACAGGGCTGGAGGGCGAGAACTGTGGAACACCATCTACCCCTAAATCTAGAATTCTACCTAACCTCACATCTAGTCTATCAAATCTCTTCCATCCAGTAGAACCTACAAATTTTAATTGATGCTGATTGATCTCATTAACGTGAGATCAACATCTAATCAAATTGTAGCAATTTGCAGGTATTAAATAATACTGTGTGCGACAGAAAAAAATTATGCTGATATGTAAATAAATGCAAATATGGATCTCCTTACTGTATTTGGTGCCTAGTTTCTGAGAAAGGCAAATCACTTAAAATCCTTATTTCTCAGTTGTATTCGTTAAAATAATGCATGTTAATTATATTCCGACAGTTATCTGACAAATAACTGATAAGTTACACAATGTAACTACTAATAATCCTTGCAGCCCATTTTATTATCTTATGAAATTAGAGATTGAACATTGATTATGACTAATAGGGGATTTCATCCAATAAAAGCAGAACATGAGAAGAAGTACATAAAAATCGGGTAGCTCGCTTTTGAATCGCTGAAAAGACCTATGCTAAGTCATTAATTAACAAAGATAAATACCCCAGTGAAGACTGTAATAGTTGTGCATTTTAGGCCAGAGATGAATTATTTATTTCCACCTCAGCTATACCGTAGAGTGCACGTACAGTTTGTTTAGCGACAATAGTAGAAATATATTTGCTACAGGGCCAGGCTGGTAACACTGCTTGTTAAGGCATGCTATTTGTAAGCAAATTTATATGAAAAGTATGCAATGTCTGATACTAAACTACTCTAGCCTCAGACTGAAGGGTGATTTCACAAAAGGCCTGCAGCACTCCATCATCCCTTCATTTTAATGTCTTTATTTTATGATTTTGTTGATGAAATACTACTCAGCCAGTGCTCAAAATTCCTTTTAGGCTGCAGGCACTGGCTAGTTGACATGGCAAGCTATATTTTACGGCCATATATTTCAGCTCTCTCTGTCCAAGTTGGAGGACACAGTAGCCAAGATGGTTTTTCATTGTAGAAATATATTTTCATATTTATTTATTGATTTGACTAATGTATCTATTTTTCAATTCACATGCTTATGTTTCAATCCATTAAAGTGATTCATGGTCAAATAATATGTTATTGCAAGTACAAAGAGGAGATAAAAACCACTGCACATTTGCTGTAACACAAGAACAAAAATAATAAAAAAAACATTGCATGATTAAATATAGTTTTAATCCCCAAAAGATCAAAATGAAAATGATGTGTTTAATTATTTCACAAAGAGGCATAAAATAAAAGTTTTTTAGAAAAAAAAGTATGATGCAATTACCTATGAAATAAGGTCCCCAGTAATAAATATTTTGTTGCTTAACAAGATTAAGCACTCAACACAGACTTCGAATCAGGCAAGAAATTAACCACAAAATAAGAACTACGAGAGGACACAGCTCTTCCTCTGGAGAAGACTGGACGTGGAGGCGATTAGCTCCCAGGTGTAAGAACCTCGTCTGCCAAAGGCCCTGCTTTCAGCAACTCGAAGAGGTTAAGATGCCATTGAGATCCGCATTTTCAGGAGGAACATAATGAAACACACCTGCTTTCCTTAGGGGCAGCCACACTGACCGGCCACCAAGTGCTGGGCGAGTCTTGGGGCCCCTCATCTGGTGTGACCCTAAAGGGAGCTCTAATGGGAAAGACGCCTCCTAGTCTTACCGCCAATGTCATTCCCCAGGAATGTTTTGAGAGCTGCCAGAGTTACGAAACAATCAAAACACCTGTGTGTGTGTGTGTGTGTGTGTGTGTGTGTGTGTGTGTGTGTGTGTGTAGGCTGGGAGAGAGGGAGGAAGAGAGAGAGAGATGTGAGAATAAGGATACAATTCTAAGACTAGGGATTTCTGGTCTATATTTTCCTCAGTGATTTGAAGAATTATTTATATATGAGAGATATTAACACTTGAACTGTAGTATAAGTTGCAAAATTTCTTCATAATTTGGTTGCATGGTAATTTTTTTTAACTTGAAAGTACATTTTTGTCAGTTCAAGTCCATATACTTTTCTTTCTTGGTTTCTACATTTGATGGCACATTTACAAAAGTCTATGTTATGAAAAGATTGGATAAACTTTTATGTCAATTTCTTTTTTCCGGTACTAATTATAGATCCATCCCTAAGATTAAAATATTAATATTTCTGGTACTTATTTTTTAATCTAATTATAAAGTAGAGATCTAACTTGTCTTTTTCCAAATGCTTAACTAGTTGCCCCAAAGTATTTACTGAATCATCCTTTTATTTTATGCTAAAATGTCCCTTTTGTTACATCTAAATTATTTATGTCTCTTTCTGAAATTTCTTTTCTGTTCTGTTGGTTCATTTATTTCTGTACCAAGAGCACAATGTTCTAATCACTCTAGTATTTTAATATCTAGCAGGTCAAGTCCTCTCTTATTATTCTTATTTTTCAAAATTTCCTTGGCTCTTCTCAGCCATTTATTTTTCCAGATGAACTTTAACAACATTTTGTTAAGTTCCACCCCAAATCCCACTGGGACTAGAATTGGATATTCATTGAATTTGTAGATGAATTAGGCGAAAGTTGACATCTGCACTAGTAAATCTTCTCAGGAACATTATTCTTTATATTCATTGAAGTCTTTTTTTTTTTTTTTTTTTTTTTTTTTTTGTCCCTTGGCAAAGTTTTATAATTTTCTAATACTTTTCCAGAACATTCTGTAATTTTATTCAGACATTTTACATTTCTGTAGTTATTATAAATAATTTCTTTTTGCTGGAACATATGTTTTATATGTCTTGGGTTGTGTTGTGTTAAATACAAATCTACTCATTCATACACATTAGTTGAAAACTAAGTTTTAGTTGAAATCATGAAATATTAGCTTAAATTGTCGTAGTAGTTCTAATATGTTTTCAGTTGATTCTTTCAAGTACCACAAATAGTTACATCCACTGGAAACAACGCTAGTTCTAGCCCCTTCATTCCTGTAATTATGTGTCTCTTTTCTGATATTCCATTTAAATAAAATGTACAAAGTAACCTTTTTACAATAGCATCACAGTGGCCATCCTGGGTCAGTCCTCCATCCCAACCACTGAAGACGCGATGCTGATGTAGCCTGGAAGGCACAGAACTGATGATTTTATACAAATACTGTTTCCCTGGGAAAGAAAACACCCCTTTGCTACTTGTTGACATTATGAAGAACAAATGTTAAATTTTATCAAATAACGTGTCTGCATCAAACAAGATAATCATGTGTGTTTTTCCCTCTGTCCTCCAAGTGTGTTACACACAGATTTCTTTGTGATGGTTCACTCTTGTAGGCAATGAATACTATGAAGTCACAATGCATCTTTCTCAAAAGTTTGGAATCTGAACTCAGAAAAATGTAGATTCAAATCTCATCTCTATTATTACTTCCTGGTTATGTGATAATGAGCAACTTACTTGACCTCTTCAAGCCGTCAAATCCTCATTGCCCTAAAAGGCTGTCACTGAGGATTAAATGAGATTAGTGTATACAAGCATCCACAGTATGTGCTCGACCGATATTAGAGTTAATCATTATTTCTGAATATACTGTTCCTTTCAGGTTGGTAATATTTTATGTAGGACTTCCACATCTCTTTTCGTAGGTAAAGTTGATTTCTAGGTTTCCTTATATTATTAATATATCATTATCAAGTTTTGATGTCAAGAATCTTCTAATTTTATAAAATGACTTGAGAAGATTTCTTTCTTTTCTATGCTCAGAAATAGTTTATACAGAATAGAAATTAACTGTAGCTTCACAGAAGGAAGGAAGTGGAAACCACATTTTAAACCACTGCTGATTGTTAAATTTTGGGGTGGTAGAGGGTAAATAGTTATGTCTTGTTTTTATTTTCAGGGGGTGAAATGGCTGATTCTGATGTTTCTCTCTCCTGTACTCTGGGTCAGTTTTAATTTTGTGTATATTCCTAGAAACCCATTATGTAATCAAAGATAGTCAGACATGTTTTTTATTCTCCCTGCATGTAGTATGCATGCTCTTTCAACCCAACAGTGTGCATTTGGAAGGTCATTTTTTCTTGCATTTTATTTTGATCATACTAACTATAGGATAAGCTTTTTCTTTTCAAGAATCAACATTTGATTTTCACTCATCATATTCCCTGTATAAATTGTAACGTGTCACTAATCACTACCTAACATTTCACGCTATCGTAGCTTATGTCCACTGGATTAAACAAGGTCAGCCCAGGTGAGACCAAAAGCCAGCTTTCTTTTCTCACCCCCACCTGTCACTCTATGGGCCGTTTTCACTTGCCCCCCACACTACACCTAGGACAAGACCTGTGACATTTCTGGCACTCGCGCTCTGGTGGCAAAAACTGCCTCAGTTGCTCTGTCCAGTGTAATACTGTAACCTCCCAGCTTCATTTACGGATCAAGTCGGTCCCGCCCACAGCTCACACGTGAAGCGGACAGAGCTAGAATCAGCGCACTGGGTGGCTCTGGCTGTCTACTCCCAAGATGCAAGTGGGGAAAGAGGGAGAAGAGGGGAGGGCAAGGCAGACAGGATCACAAAGTCAGCAGCTCCCGGGCTCCCGGGCTCTGTCCGTGCCCCTCCTCCCCTTCCCCCCCTCCCTCCTCCCCCCTCCTCCTTTCTCTTTCTCTTCTCCTTCTCAGTCTCCTCCTTCTCCCTCTTCTTCTTCGCTTCTGCACAGACCCTATTTCTAAATAGACCACATTCTGAAATGCTGGGGATTCGGTCTTCAACATATCTTTTTATTATGAGGGGCTTCTTTTAATTCAACCCATAACATGTGTCACCTTGGTGTACGCTGGAACCTAGTAAGCATGCAGAAACTGTTTGTAGATGACTGGATTTGACATAGGGACAAACGAATTTGTGCCTGGGCTCAAATCCCACCTATAGATTATGGCCGGATCCTTCTCCCCTGCAGGCTCCTGGCAGTGACACACAGGTGGATGGGCATTAACGACACAGGAGCAAATGAGCTACGCAGGGCCTGTTGCTAAGTCCATCAGCTGGGGACACAATTGTCACTAACGTGAGAAATTTCAAAGTTTCTGCAAGTACCGGATGGACTGGAACAGCCCCAAGGGTGGGTGGGCAGGGTCCCCTCTCTAAGCCATCCAAACACCCAAATGGCTGGGCTGTAACGCTATTGCAGGGCCCCCATATCCCTGGATGCCACTGCTGCCTCCCCCCACTGGCCCTCCCTTAGACAGTTTCACCCTGCAAAGTTCATCTTAGGGCTTCACTGGACAAACTTTCAGGAGGTAGAAAAGCTCAGTTATAAAACAGAGTCAACTCTGCTTCCTTGGCGGGTATGTGTTCAGATTAGAAGTTAACTCCTAGGGGCTAATTCCAAATCCTGACCATACTATACCCATTTCTTCTTTTTTCTTAGAAATATTGGACAAAATTCTTATGAAGAATGAAAACACTAATTTTTAATGAATTCTATTATACTCTGAATGTGGTTTAGACATGCAGAATGATCAAAGCTGCCCCAGATTCATTGTTTAATAAATGGTAAGACTCAAGCCCCTAAAATGCTTCTTTATTAAAAGTAACACAATTCAGTTATCGAGGTTCATAAAGATATATAAGAAAAGATGAAATAGTACCATTTGTGATAACGTGGATGGATCTTGAGATTATTATGCTAAGTGAAATAAGTGAGACAGAAAAAGTCAAAACCATATGATTTCACTCATAGTGGGATATAAAAGTGAAAGCAACAAAGAAACAAGACAAACAAATAAAGAAACAAAAACTCATAGACATAGACTATAGTTTAATGGTTACCATAGAGTAAAGGGGGGCGGGGGTGGCAGATCAGGGTAAATGGGGTCAAATATATAGTGGTAGAAGAACTGACTCTGGGTGGTGAACACACATGTGATATATAGGTGATGTAACACAGAATTGTACATTTGAAACCTATGTAACTTTACTAACCATTATCACCCCTATAAAATTTAAATATATATATATATATATATATATATATATATATATATATATACACACACACACACACACACACACACACACACACACACACAAACATTATTTGAATAAGAATATGTAAAACTTCATAGATGTTATTCAACAGGCTTTGGAAAAATTTGAGCTCCAAAATATTTAGATGAAAAATGTATATACAGCCTCAAAAGGAAAAACTACTATATGTATTGATTGAAGAATGTATAACCAACACAAATATAAGAAAAATCTAATAGACTTTTCCGGAAAACATGAGACTGTGTAGAGAAGAAGAGCAAGGCACTAGAAAGAAAGAAAAGCTCAGGGCCGACTCTAGACTCAGCAGCCATAGAAAGGAAAGAAGCACAGTTCTGGGCTGTGGAGGGCAGTGCCCGGTGAGCCTGTGGTAAATTTCACTCAAGACACCTGATCCCAGCAAACCAGAAGGAAAGGGATTATTACCTCAGCTATAAATCTACACACACACACACACAAACACACACACACACACACACACATACAACTCTTAGAAATCTACAGTCACCAACCAACCACCCCAGTGACTATTTCAGCAGAACTTGTTTTGTCTGCTCAACTGGACAGAAATGCTTAGACAAATTCCCCAGGGTCTAGGACAATACTCTCCTTCCTAGGTACTTGCTGGTGCAAACCCAGATGTGTGTTCTGACGTTCTCGAAGAAAACTGGGTGGAATCTCAGCTGCTTGCGAGCAGGCGTCTGTTTTTGAGAAACCTGCATTTCTCTATGTGGTCAGTAGAGCAAACTGTACTGTAAAGAAAGGTGAGACTCTTGGCTGAACTGGCTGACCACTCTGACTAGGCAAACTGGCGTCATGGAGACAGTGCCTGCCCGAGCACTACAGTTGGGGTCAGACACAGGGGGCAGCGGGAGGGGAGTTTCATTCTTCATCACTGTTCCCCCAGCTTCCCGATATCTCCCTGATTGGGGTAGAAAATGCTGAGGAAACCCCTCAGATAAAGAGGAGCCTGCCAGTTCAGCATGAGAATGAACTTACTAGAAGGAACTTAGTTTGCTATTACTCAAAGTGGGCAGAGATGTAGACTCTCACCTCCTCACAGTGAGAGAGCTCACTGCTTTGCTTGAGAGGTGAAATGTGAAACTGCACGATTATGGGGAATACTCTTCAACTCAAGCGACATCGGGAAGACTGGCCTGGGATGGCTTTCACCGGCAGAGACAGTGGCAGACGCCAGCAGTTCCTGGCCAGCTCGGCTGTCCTTGTGGTTTCATCCACGACACGGGAAAGGCGAGTGGGAGCCGGAGTGGGGTTTTGTACAGTCAGCACGAACTGGAAGCTGGAACACGTGGCTAGCCCCGTACCCTTTTTACTCATCTCTCTGTTTGCTTGTTTCTCATAAAGCGTAGCAGCTAGTAAGTGTTCATTAGATTGCCCCCACCATAGTCAAAGTATACTTTCCTTTTCTTAGAGTAAAACTCGCATGTTTCAGATGTCTGCTCTATACAGAACTTTAAAACAAATTCATTCACATGATGCCACACAGGAGGATGTTAAATAGTGACACTGAGCATGTGGGGAAGGATGGATTTGGAACAACCGAAAATCCATGGGAAGGTACCATTTTCTTTCTGGATACACTCAACTGAATGTGTGCTTCCTGTGTCAAGCAGGTATATTAGCGGCCGAGGGCTGTATAACAAAGTAACACAAACGGGATGCCTTAAGACAACAGAAAAAGCCAGAAGTCTGGGCAGGTTTGGTTCCTTCTAGAGGCTCAGAGGCCACCTGTCCCCAGCCTCTCTCCAGCTGCTGGTGGCTACTGGCAGTCCTTGGGGCTCGCTGGCTTGTAGCTGCATCATTCCTATCTGCCTTCACCTTTTCCCAGCCTTTCCCACGGTGTCTCTCTGTGTGTCTGATACCAGCCGTATTGGATTAAGAGCCCAGTGTGCTTGGCCTGCATTACGATCTCATCTTAACTAATTACATCAGGAATGACACTACTCCCAAATAAGGTCATATTGCGAGGCTCCGGGAAGGATGTGAAATTAGAGGGGGACACTATCGCACCCAGTACAGAAGGGATTTCACCTTGATTTTGAATATGCTACTCTCACTGCACCTAGCCAGTACCCTAAGCACAGTGGACGACGCAGAATTGCGTGTTGGTCATTAATTTCACACTACCCTATGTTCTCCTGCCCAGGGCTGAGCATAGCAACCGGCCCAACGTGGAAGCCACGTGGGTGTGCTCACAGGGCTCTAACAGATACTCAGTGGCCACGTAAGGTACCAGAAATCATGTGTAAAGGGCAGCAGGGAATGGAAGATTTTTGCAGGGAGAGCCTTGTGTCGATGTATGCCCCAGAAAGAGTTAAACTCCAGAAGCAAAGGCTGCGGAGTCAGTGGAGCCGCAATGCTGAGGGAGCAGCGGGCATCAAGCCCTAGCAGGATCCCTTCTGAGCACATCGCAGGCGAATGCTGGCATGGAAAGGACCCCCAAATGAGCCAGGAAGTCTTCCACTCCATCATGAGGAATTGTTCTCTGGAGTGGGGACCAGTGGGGACGTGTTTGAAACACTTACCATATGTGCCTGAGGAGGCTCTAATTTGTCCATCTTGAAATTTTGCCTTTCTTTTGAAAGGATAGTTAATTTAAAGTAATTTGTTTCACAGGTGAAGCCTTTCTCCAAGTGTTTAATATATCACCCTTGGTTGCCTGAACAATTAGAAATTGTCACCAAAGAAAAATGTCGCAGTTCATGTAAATAACTGTTTACCTAAAGGAGCGGGAATCCACCAGAGTCAGCACACTTTAATGAGGCATGGCAACAGACAGAAAGCCAGGGCTCGGCGGCAGCTGCTAAAGCTGACATTGCTTATGGTAAAAATTGGCCAAAACAACTAGTATTTGTTTTTTTCTTGTCAGAAATAATGTAGCTTGAAAATTTTCAACAGGCAACATGAGTCCGGACCATTTGTTACTTCTAATGGCCTAATTGTTCTCTTGGCAGATATAAAAAATTGGGGCACTCATGTCATTTACCTAAATTTCTAATTAATGCAATGGCAAAAGAGAAATTGGGGCAGGAAAAAAAGGCCAAAAAGGAAAGAAAATCCGAAAAATGCCTGTTAGTCTTTACATACATAATCTGTCTCTGTTCACGTGCCTTCTGTTTTCCCCATGGGCAGGGGTTTTTGACCAGCAAATACTGTTTGTCTCAACAGAAAGAGGAGAAGATGGAGGTCGTTTGCTCAGATCCTCAGGAAACAGGACACTGCCTTCTTATAACCAACCACAAAGTCCCGTTGAAATGAAAGGGGACATGCATCAAGCTGGCATTTCCTGAAGATTTTCTACTTCTACCCATCACTAAGGGGAGACACTCGACCCACACCTGCTCCACTCCTGAAGTGTGGAGTGTACCAGGCTGCACTCAGGCCATTAGTGCGTACAGCAGCCACCTGATACTGGAAATTGCTGGAATCGTGCATAGTTGAAGCACGAGTATCACTTATCACTGAAGCCTCAACATTCTGTCTTCTTTGCTGGACTTCTGATGACATGTTTCTTATAGCTCAAAATAACTCCTCTGCAAATGGAGGTAAGGTTCACTCCAGAAAGGTAACTAGGGCTGATGGTAACAGCCATGATCATGTAAACGACAGTCCCCGTTCTGTGTTCCTTAGAACCAGCATTCCATGGGGTGCTTGGTAGTGGAAAAAAATCAAATAACTTGGGAAAGCATATTCTGTCCTTCTGAGACACAGGGAATATTAGCGTATTGAAGGTTCTGAGAATTCCTCGGTTAAAAAAAAAAAAAAAAACTTCTTTCAAGATATTTAACTCATCATTTTCCAAATATATTTGACCTCACAATCCTTATTTTTACATGGAAAAAGAATCATATCTTTCAGAAAAAAAGATCTGTGAAGTCTAACCTGCCACTAAGTTGCTTACTAGTTAGTAAATTGATCCAGTCTAGTGGTAACACCAATAAATGGATGAAGAGAGACGAAACACCTACTAGGGCGGCAGGAACATATTAGGTGCCTAATTAATGGCAGTTGGCTAATGCAGGAGGAAGAGGGAGAATTCTTCATATTGGAGTAAACAAATGCCTTCTGAGACGTCCCCCTCCAGCTCATGGGATCAGAGGCCTTGGTTTTGGACTTTTGGCCTCTATAGCTGTGCGGTAATAAATTCCTATTTTTCTAAGCCACCCAGTGTGTGGCCCTTTGTTACGGCTTCCCCAGGACAGTGACACAGGGCAGGTATCTGAGAACAACCACCACGGCCCCTCGTCCAGACTGCACCCTCCAGATTCCTAGAGCAGCTCCCGATATGGCAAGCTTTCCCGTCTTTCAAATGCAGTCCACGTCCTCTGTGTTTATTCCAGCTGAAGTGAGTCCTTTCTCAAACATGGCGTCCCACGCTGAAACGACCACTCCATTTCGTGGAGCCAGTACAGTGGACAATGGATATTACCCTCTGGGTCCAAAGGGTTAATTAGCTTAGAGCTGATGTATTTTGAATCATGATCAATCAGATTCTCAAAATAGGCCCAATGGGAAGCACTGTGACATTATGTGGCCTCCGTTCCATCTTCTCTTTATCTTCGCCCCTTCTCCATTTCCTCCATTTTACATACCACCTCTGTGTAATAACACCCACATTTTCCTTCCAGTCTGTACTTATCTTTTATTTGCGATCTCGCCCTGGATATCTCAACCTAAACTCTGCATGTGCAAACAGACCTTTGGAGTCTCCCGCCATTTGCTCACCCTCTGCACTTCTGCCTCAGTTTCCCCCACACCAGGCATAACAGGATCCATCCAGTCTCTCGCCGGAAAAGCAAGGAGTCTTCCTTGATAACCTCCTGGTACCAGGCGCTTAGATCCAATTCAGCAGCCTGAGTTGTGTGTTCTCCTACAAACACACATCTTGAGTGGATGCAGACCTCTCGTCTACTGTCCGAACACTGGTCTCAGCCACCATCAACCCTCTCCTGAATTCCTGCAGTGGCCTCCTACCACGCTCCTCTGTCACTATGGGTCCCTGCCACTTACTCTCCAGACAGCAAGCAGAGTATGCTTCTTAAGTGGAAGAGTGGAGAAGATGTTACCATTTCCTGGCATAAAAGCCTTCCAAGGAGTCAGAATAAAGTTAAAGCGAAACCCCAACTCTGGAAGATAGTGCTGGCGATCCTGCGTGATCCACCACCCTTCTCCTCCAGCCCTTCCTCAACCACTACCGCCTCTCTTCTGCACACTGGCTTCAGGAACCTTCTTTTAGTCAGAATAAGCTTCTTCTGAGTTTAGAGTCATCACTCCAGCTGTCCCTTCGACCGTGGAAACCCCTCTCCCTTCCCTTCACCCAGTTAATACCTACTCACTCATTCGTGGGATCTCTAGTGTTTCTGTTCTTCTTACTCCACAGATCCCATGGCTATTATTACACAGAAATGAGAACATTTCCTCTAAATCATTGCTTTTAAGATTCTTGATACACGTTGACAAACTGCTCTCCAGAAAGGGACAATCACTTCATGTTCATGACTGTACGGCAGCATCTGCATTAGCGTCAGGCCTGCATTCGTTTCCTGGGGCGCCATAAACAAGTACAACACACCGGGCGGCTTAGAGTGGGGTGAATGCGTTGTTTCACAGTTCTGGAGACCAGAAGTCCAGAAGCGACGTGCTGAGAGCCCTGCTCTCCCTGACGGCTCTGAGCGAGCACTCGTCCTTGTCCCTCGCAGCTGCGGGGTTTGCTGGCTGTCCTTGGCGGTCCTTGGCTTGTAGCTGCATCGCTCCTGTCCCATGGCCATCTCCTCTCCATGTGTTTCCAGGTTCATCTTCCCTGTGTGTGTGCCCATCTCTGTGTCCGAATTTCCCCTTTTCATAAATTGGATTGAAGCCCATCCTAATGACTTCATTTTGACTTGATGACCTCTGGACAGACCCTATTTCCAAATCAGGTTGTATTTTGAGGTACTAGAGGTTGGGACTTCAACATGTCTGTTCTAAGGGGGCACACGATTCAACCCAAAACAGTACCTGGCTGGGCCCCTGTATGATCACATCTACAAAACATCATCAACCCAGTCATTTCTCGTTGCCTGCATTTTCATGTCTCTATTAGGTGGTGAATTACTACATTTGCTTATGTTACTTCATCACTTGAATTCTCTTGTGACTCTCCAGTTATGCTTTTACCTCATTCAGTCCTGACAGGAATTCTTCCAGAATTGTATCCACCTCTTGCACCCCCTGCCCACTGGAGGAGTTGGATGCCCAGTTGCTATAAGGAATTCCTAAGCAGTGCATTTGTTAATTCTGTCACACACTTTAGAAGCAGCAAAGTGAGTAACTTGCTTCCGAATAAGAAACTGAATCTGTTATCATATAAGATTGGCGACAGCTAAAATTTAATTACTGAACCCCCAGCGACAATTTTAGAAAAAGATATTTCTCATTTGTTAAGTGAAAAGTACCCCAAACCCTTCTTCTGTGTGACTCATTTCTACCTATAATAGCCTCAATTATCACAAACTACCCTAGCGGTGCCTATTTTTAAAAGCCTTTTTATTCATTTCCACTAAACATGCCAAATGCTCCTATTATTAGGTGAGGTACAAATTTTTTTAAAAAAATCATTGTATTATATTAAAACTGCATTATATTAAAGCACCAAAAGTGATTATGTAGTCCAAACCCCTCCAGTTTACCAGGGATGAAAATGAGATTTAGGGGTGACGCCTGAAATGACACGAACAACTAGAGGGTGAAGCCAGGTCTGGAAGTGCCCAGCTCTCAGTGCAGACTTCCCTGACCGCGTCTGCTGCCACTCTCTGTGCCAACTGCCCTGCAGACATGCCTGACGTCAGTGTGCCTGTCGTTCAAGATGACAGTGGTTACTCTGATGTTGGGGATCGCGTGACTCTGTGTCTGGGTGTTTGCTCAAATCCCTCATCTGATGCTGGGAACAACCCTCCACTGTTGGTGTCGTTCTACTTGGAAGACCTGGAGCTTGGACGTCCGTCACCTGGGGCCAAGTCCACAGAGCAGCGGGTTCCTTGGCCACAATTAGGTCCAGGTTTCCGTGAGTTAGCTACTTCTGCTCTGCCGCTGCAACCCTGACTTTTTCCAAGACACTGCTGTCACACCTGACCTTTTCTGGTGTCAGAAATTGCTTGGAATGGAAAGGTTATTAAAATAGACGGTGAAAAACAGCAAGTTCAGCTCTGAAACCTGAGTCCTGCAGCGAGCCCTCCATGTCCTCCCCGCTCAACACACACATGGTTTTTCCCCCATAAACTAAGAAACTTGCATTTCTTAGACTGGTTGTGTTACCATGACCATTATGATGTGCTTATCAAGAAGGTGTTTCCTATTTTGCATAGACAGGTAACAGTTGCTGTTCAAGGTGAAACTCTGTCTTGGCAGAGGTGTCCGTGTTTTTACCTTCATCATTCTATGTGTGGTCTTATCGATTCTACTCATAGTTTTGCTGTTAATAACTAAGTCATGAGCCTTCCTTCTTAATCCCATTTAATCCTCACCACTCGTCCTAATCATTCTTTACATTAAAGGATTAGTGCTCAGGGTGCGACTGGACAAATACAACTCCACCTTAGAAAAGACACTTTTCCAAGAAGGGAACAAGAGTAATTTTTCCTCATAAGCAGGCTTAACGAGAGGGCAGGTGGCCTTGGAAGGGCTTAGACAGCCGGGGACTGTCCTTGTGTAGCAATTCCTGCTCCGTGGACGGCAAATCGCCTGCCCCAAGTGCAGCGTCCTTATACTTGATAGAAAGGTAAGCCTGACTTCTCCTGCTGCATGTGAGTCAGCTGTCACCGTGGGGCACAGGGACGTCCCTTCCATCTAAAAACATTCACCTCCCGTTCTGTGGTTCCCACTCTTCAGCCACCCCAAAATCTGAAGACACATGGGACCCCTCTGACCCTGCAGGCTCTGCGCGCTCCGCATTGGGGGTCTGAGAGCTGTAAGCTCTACCCATCATCTCTGGTGTAGGTCTCCCCTTACTGAGGGATAGATGTCACCTGATTCTCTCTACAGTGCAGCTGCTTCAGGAAGAAAGAGCCACTACCCATTAAAACAAAACAAAACAAGTTGTCTCTGTTGGAGGGAAATTACTTTAACCCCTGAAGAGCAGCAGCATTCATCCAGGTAAATCTCAGAGTCGACACCAGAGCTCCGCATGACCGACAGATTCCAAGCCAGCCCGAGATGTAACAGAATACACACTGCTGTCCACATCTCCAGAGAGACTATCTGTCAGAACGAGCAGTGGGACCTCTCTTCCCTCTCCTTGCTCCAGAACCATCAAAACCAAACACACACAGACATTCTTATCGCTCACTGCCTCGGATTTGCAGGAGCCGCTGCTTAACACAAGGAGGTGTGGCGGCCACAGCTGCATGAAGCAGGGGCCAGACTGTGCCCTCAGGAATGAATGGCTGATAGGAGAATATCACCCAAGGAAAGCCCATGGCTTTAGGGCAAAGCGGATCTAGAGGTGACCTCTTGCTCTGCCCCTCCCAGTCTAGGCAACCTGGGGCCACTCACTTAACCTCTTAGAGTCTCAGTATCATCATTGTCGAGATAGGGACAAAAATATCTACTGTGCAAAGGCTGAAGGCATTAAACTCGATTACAGACACAGATGTTGATACAAACATCCAGTACAGCGGCAGATACTCATTAAACAGCCACCACGATTACTGTCAAAGTGAGACGGTGTTATCGACAGTAAACCAAGCTAAAGAAATTTGCAGAGCTGGGCTGTCGTTCACTATTATTTTAATTAATCAATTTAAGTACTAAGACTTCTAAACAGGATCACTGAAAAGAACAAAAATTATAAGAGCAAGCTTAAATAGCTCATGATCTATTTTTAAATCTACTACTTCCTGGTTGAGGACGTTGGTTAAATATAAATTATTTGTTTGGTATTTCTAGTCTATGAAATAGAGACTATTAGTCTTAATGTGGCTATAAAATACGACGTGAAAAGACACCGAGATACACCGTGAGTCAATGAAAAAAGCCATAGTATGCAACGGATGTGCAATAAAGTATTTGTTGAAATAAGGAAAGTTAAATGGAAACAGAAATAAATACCTGTCTTCAATATGTTACCAAATAAGGTCCTGAACACGCTGGTCAATAAAAAGTGAGAGTAAAGTAACTCTAGTAATAACAGTTTTTAATTTTTTTTATTCCTTCAATATTCAAAGGGAATATCGAGTACCCAGTATGAACCTGTATATTGAGAACATGAGAACACTGAGAAAAACAGCTTTGGAGCTGGGATATAGTAGAGGACACAGACAGTAATTTTAAGAACATAGCAATTTGTGTGTGCCATGACAGAGAACGGATAAGCTGTGTGGCAGCACATAAAAGAAGGCATCCACAGAGCTCTGCTAAGATCAAGAGATTGCATGGAAGAGGCAAAGCCCGAGTTGAGGCTTGGAAAAGAAGAAGAGGAATTCCGACAAGGAGGCAAGACTTCTGGGTGGAGTGGGTGTCATGTTGAAAGTGCAGGGCTGGGGGATCTACAGAACTTCCAAAGCCAAGAGGACGCAGTGTGAGGCCGTGCAGGCAGTCATAAGGAAAGGCAGGGCCACATCAGGAAAGGCCTTAGGAGCCAGGTGAAGGACGGTATACTGTACCTCTGGAGAAAGGAAAACATCGATTAAGCAGAAAGCTAACATCAGCCATAGGAGAACATGACCAGAAAGGGTGAAACGAAGCAATTAGGCCAGTTAGGAGGCTGGCTAGCAGTTTGGCTAAGAAACTATCTGGAGTGAGGAACAGACAAAGGCTTGGGATGAGGTTTCTGGCTCAGGTAACTGGATTAAGAGTGACATCACTTACCAACTACAGAGGTCTGGGAGGAGGAGGCCAGGTTGGCAAGGTGGAAGGAAAATACATGTTAACTTTGGTAACATAGACTTTTGCTTGCCTAGGGGTGCCACTTATATAAATTTGAAAGGTGTTAATGGGAGCTCATATTTACGGTAACATCTAAGATCACTCAGGGGTCACTTGGCAAGAGATAAGAAAAGAGGTCCAAGGAAAGACCTTGAGAAATTACCAACATTTAGGGTCAGCTGTGTGAAGAAAAATTCACAAAGCAGACTGAGGACTGATGAAGTGAATTTAAAAATATAGATAGATTGGACAAATTCCTTTCAAAACAAACCTACCAAACTGACACAAGAAGAAATAGAAAATCAGAATAGCCCTATATCAATTACCAAAATTGAATTCTTCATTAAAAACATTCCCACAAAAGTAAGTCAGGACCTGGATGACTTTACTGTTGAGTTTTTCCAAACATTTAGGAAAGAAATAATATCGATTTAACACAAACTCCCTTAGAGAGTAGAAAGAAAGCAAACACTTCCCAATTCATTTTTGAGATTAGCAAATGCTAAACGTAACTTATAAAATATATGTATAGTATTATCTCAACCTCTCTCTCTCTTTCTGTTTCTCTCTCTCTTTTTCTCTCTCTCCCTCTCTACATACATAATGAAATATATAGTACAATAAATGTGTATATATATATATATATATATATACATTTATATACATTATATGTATATCTATTATATACGTTATATGTATATCTACATACAACTTGTATATGACAACATGCAAAAAGAAAATTCTGAAAGGAAAGAAATAAATAACAAAAAGATAACTATTGCTATTTCATGTAGTTGGAAATACGTTTTCTTTTTATCATTGTTGCAAAATTTTCAATTTTTTGAAATAAGCATGTGTTACTTTTATGTTAAAGAGTATTATAGATGTCACATTTTGAAGAAAAAAATCAGGTAAATGTTAAAGCACATTACATTCTTGAGAGATTGGAGAAAATACCCCAAGAGCAATTTTGGTTAGAGAGTGCAAATTAAATGCAGTCAATTATAGTGGATTTGGAGATGAAACTTGAAGTGAAAAAGCAGAGACACTAACTAACGACATACATTTCCGAAAAGCCTAATTGTGAAGAAAAGAATGAGGAACTTTCTGTGCGATGGAGAGCAGCCCAATGGGAAAACATTTCCTAGGGAAGAGATTGGGACGCGCTTATCATCTTAAAGAAAAGGGAGGAAATAGAAAAACAAGAACAAAGAAACCGATATTTATGGGTAAAGGCTCTGGGATGCCAGAGCGGGCGGGACATGGGCTGACACACGTTGCTAGTGTCTTTGCTTGACTCTGATTCCCTGCCCGTGTCCCCAGAATCCGTGCTGTCCCATTTTCTGCCCTCCTTGTGCCCTGCGGAGGGACAAGTCACTCTAGCACACCCTACAGTCCATGGCTTCACCCTCCAGCTTGTACCTGCTGCAAATACGCTGAGGAGCCACGGGGGTCGGGGGAAGCGAGTTCTTTGCCACAGCCCCTAATCTGGGTCTCGAGTCCATCCTGTCCCTGCAGACTCTTCTTGGAAACTCTGCTTCCAAACCACTATGGCGCCCTCCCTCTGTGCTGTGTCCCCCGTGTCAGGAGGCCTGGGGACCTCTCCTCTTGATGCTTGCTCTCCTCCTTTGTCCTCTTAACTAACCACCGACATCTTTCTGGGTATCATTGATGACCAGAGATGTGACCCTCTGCTTAACATTCCTGACTTCCTTCTGCAGTGTTCAAGATTATTCAATGTTCATAAATATTCACCTATAGGAAAGAGGGAAAATAACTGACTCAAAGGGAAAGATATGCTACAGAAAATGGGGGGATAGGAACCAGACAAAAAGTAAGATTGAGCCAAGAATATGACATGTGTATCTTGCTTTAGGTAAGGAAAAGAGAAAATTCTTACATAGAAAAGAAAAGAATATAATATTCTTACAATTATAATAAAAGTGAGTCATGAGGCAAACTCTAGCCCCAGCCCTCCCCTCCCCCACCCCGAATCTATAGAAAAAACAAGAACTAGCCTGTAATAAAGGAGGAAAGTGACCTCTTAGGCCTGAGGTTTACTTCTGACAAGCAACGGTTGGTGATTTATAAAGTTCTCAAATTGTTTTAAAAAGCGACAGTATTTTTCTTGGCATCCATCTAGAATCCTCTTTCTCCTTCGTACCTGTGAAAGCCCTTGCCCCCAAATCCAACTGCTCCCTCAAAATGATAATAACCTATTTAATCCCCTCCCCCTCACAATGAGAGGTTAGACCACTGGACAGTAGTTAGAGAAATTTTTGGCAATGGAAGGAAATTTTTTTTTTTAATTTGAGCAACAGATGCACAATTGCATATTTCATTGTGGTTGGCAGCTGGCCTTTTCTTTAAAAGGCATTCACGAGCCCTGCCAACGGGGGCCTCAGGTGCTCCCGGCTGGTTCTCACTAACCAGGGTGGGCACGCATCCAAGGAGTCTTCCGTGCCCTGCCCTGCTGGCATCTTCAGGTCTGTGCTGCCTGAGGATCCTGACGGGCTGTCAGCCAGGGTGACCAGGTTGTGCAGTGAATCAAAGTCACTGACCATTTCTGGAAGCAGAGATGGTGTTTGCAGCCTCTGCTGCACCCCCACCAGGACAGCGCTTTCTCCCAAGGCAGGGTCAGCCCGTGTTTCTGGGGTCCCGTGATCCCATCTGTTTTCAGGTTTGGAGGCCGTAAAAGCAAACACAAGTGACAACACGCCACACACACGTCTCGCACACAACAGATACTCTTTCGTTTTGAGGATCTTTAGAGGTCATGAGAGTGGGAGGCAGTGAGCTAGTGGTTCTAAATAACATAGAAAGCAACACCTGAAAGCAACCTTGGACATTGGGCAGCACACCTGCTTCATATAAAGGATGAAGAAATTGAGATCTTTAAGTCACAACCACAAAATACGGAGTAGAGCAGAGGTCAGTCCCATTCTAACAACACTGGAATCCCCGATCGGCCAACAAGGGTCTACCTGGGATTCTATTTATCTCTCTCTCTAGACAGAATGAATGTATCCATAGCTCCTGGTGACACCATGGCTGTGCCACCAGCAGCCATATTTCCTTGTCTGCATAGGAACCTATCTCCATCACCAGCCTGAGAGCGTTGGGGGTCAGAATGCATCTCGTCAGCCTTTGTTTCCCAGAGCCTAGCATTCAGTAGCACTCAGTAAAACTTTGCTGGGACCTTTCAGCGTTGACGTTTCTTTGCACACTGGCATGACAGACAACATAGGATGCTTATCAAAAACGATCAGAGAATTCCAGAAAATGCTGCTGTCAGACACTTACACTGAACCTTTCAAATTTCAGAAAGAACCCCTCTGGCTGAAATCAGTCACACCAGCTGCTCAGTGTTGATGACACGCAGACAAATGCAGAAGCCAGAGGCCAAGCTGCACTTTGAGCAAGAGCTGGAAGTCCCCTGCAAGTGACACCCCCTCACTGGCCAAGGGGTGTGGACCAGGTCCTCTTTGTTCCGCCAAGGTCAAGGTTAAGCCTTCCCACTCAGAAGCCAGCCCTGCTCCACTTTCTCTCTTCTTAGATTCCCTTGGGAACCAAAGTAATAAGTGGGCTTTGAGAAGGAGAACATAACACGGGCATGCCAGAGCTCTTGAAGAACTCCTGACCCTGATTTGAGGAAGACACAGCCATTACAATGTGCATGCTTCCTGTTTCTGAATGCTCTCTTCTCCCCGTCTAATACTCACTTGTATTTAATATTCACTTGTATTTAATATCCACTACAATCGAACATCCACTTCCGTTGCATATTCACGTCTATGTAATATTCACTTCTGTGCCTCCAGCACTCTGACCCCTGCCACCACCTGCAACCAGATTCATCCTTCCTGGAGGAAGCGCTGACTTTCAGTGCTGACTGTCAAGCCATGGGGTGACACGGAGTGGAGCCAGTGCCCCAGCAGGCGGCAGGGCACAGCCCGTGTACAGGTGCATCCCTCTGCTACCTTTATCACTCCGGTACAGAGATGACAAGGCAGTCACTGCAGTGGCACAAGGAGGGGACGAGGACCTGCACATCTGTACTTCCAACAATACATGCACTTGTTACATTTGTTTTGGGAGCACAGACCCATTTCCTGACATGCCCCTTCTCTGAATCGCCTTTCCCTACTGCCTTGAAAAGTGCAAATGTAACAATCCAGGGCACAGTAGAACACTCATTCTTGAAATAAATGATTTTTTTTTAAGTCAGGGAAGGATAAACATGTAATTCAAGAAAGTACAGCATCAGGAGACAGGAAGCAAGAGGTGGGATGTACGGGTGAGCGTTCAATACATCACCATGCACACCGGGCCCTTGGGCGAGGGTCAAAGGGACAGTGTTAGTGCATAAGCCTGGACCACGGGAAACAGCTCACGAAGGACGGAAAGGCACACAGGGGCTCCGCCCTTGTCACTGGTCCAAAGCTGCAGCTCTAGTCAGTGGTGGGTTCAGGGGTGTTCACTGCCACTAATACAGACAGACATAAAGTAGGGCTACACATGGTCAGGTGTGACAGTGTCTGAAACCAGGGACTGTCACTGAGACAGGTCTGCACACCACAGGTGCCTTTATGACATCAAAACGGTCAGCAGTGGACCCAGCTAGAGATGGGGTGTGCGAGCGGGCCCTGCTCAAGCATCACCGTTTCCCTCTGCCGCATGATTTCGCAGCGGCCGTGCCTCCTCCCCGCCCTCTGCTCTCCCTCTCTTCTGCTCTCTCTTTCTCTCTCCTACTCTGTATCCAGGCATTTAAACCAATAATAGAGCTTTCAGGTCAACTGTCCATTCAGAGACCAGACTGTCAACCCCCAAACCACATCCTCATTTTTCACTCATTCACTTTTCATTTTCTTTCCATTGATTCTAGAACAAACAAAAAAGCCCTGGGTTCTCAGTGGGTTTCTTTGCATAATAAAAGTCACACACCTATCTTTCTTATTCTTCTATGAGGAAGCACAGTCGTCATCTATATTTTTATTACTATATTCATTTACTCATTCATTTACCCAACCAACCAACCATTTATTGCACATTATTTGCTGGGCACAGGACCAGCCACTGGAAGCAATACAATAGTAGTTCATGTCACCTGATCTCTGTCTCCCAAGAACTTGTTATCCAGAAGGTGGTTCATAAGCATCAAAATGAGCATGCCAGGTAACAAGCATCCTTGACAATTGGCCAGGGAAGCAATTGCAGGCGCTGGAGAGGCTATTGTTAACCTGATGTTCAAAGCGTACACACATCAACTGTGTATAGGCAGACGTCTGATCCAGCCCATTCAACAGGCAAGTATAGTTATCTGCTTAATCAAATATCAAGTATAGTTATCTGCCTTAATCTAAACCTGAAATTCAAATTTTAAAGGAAGTATTTCATTTTACACTCCAACATTCATTTTCAGACGTTCCAAGATGAGATGCCCAGGTGACCACAGCATTTGAAAGTACTCAAAAGTGGCAGTAAGTGTGAGAGGGGGGTGACCCCATTGTGAAGAGTCAGGGCAGCAGACTGGCTGACTCTGACCCCACCTTGTCCCGTGAGCTGCAGACTCAATAACCAACAGTTTATTAGACACCTCTACTTCCTGTATTTATTTGTCCAATAAGCCTTTTAAACTTAACACACCCAAAACTAAGCTTCTGATTCCCCTCCCCAGCCAGACCCTTCCTTCATCTCAGCAAGTGGAGACTCTACCCTTCCATCCACTAACCATGGGTTCCTTTTCTCCTCTCCTCCTCATTCGCCAAGTCCAATCAACAACCAAAAACAAACCTAGTTGGCTTGATTTCCAAAACAGACCCATAACCTGATCTCTGTCCACGCCTCCACGCTGACCAGCTCAGGGCAAACCAGCTTGGTCAGTGAAGTGGTCTGACTACTGCCACCCCAGCTCTCCACAGCCTGCTCTCAGGATATGTCAGGACATGTCACTGGTCTAACCCCCAACTGTAAGACCAAAGCATTGGCCAACATCCGCCCACCCCAAACCCAACAAAGTTCCAGGTCAAATTCTTCTGCATTCTAGGAGTTCATGGATAAAGTCATCTTTCAATGATGTCCCCATCCCCAAATCCACAGAGGACAGAGGACGTGCATGTCAACACATGAATCTTCCAAGTTCATGATAAGAGAAATGTGCAAACCTAGACTTGTCATTGTCACTTTCTTCATATATCACATGACAACCATGAAACAAGGATGCTTTCAACAGGCAAAACACAGCCCCTTCGGAAGTCAGAAGATTTGCCTTTGAAAACACAAGGCACATCTGCAACCACCCCCGACCTGTCTGAGGGTCGTGGTCGGCGAATCCAGCCCCCTCTCCAACCTGCGCTCCCTGCCCACGTACTGCTCCCCATGTCCCTGGGATCCCTGCTGTTCATCCCTGCAGCACGCCCTGCACTAGCCCAGCCTCCAACGCTAATGCGATGGATAAACCTGGTTTCAGGGTTGCGTGTGTCCTGGGCAGTCAGGCTGCTGTCACAGCTGCAATGGCAGGCTGCTGTCACTGCTTAACCCAACTGAGATTCAAAGAGAGATTTGGATTTCGTCCTGTGTCGTGTCTAACCCAGCAGAGCTGCTCAGTGAATACGCGACTGCATGAGGGGACACGGTAGGGCTCCACAAGCATCAGGATGATGTCCTGATTTGCACTTTTAGTCACAAACCGGGTCCTCTTTTGAACACCCAGGGCCCTCTGCCACCCTCTTGACCCAGTGTTAACGGGGCAGAAGCTGCTACTGCTGCAACCTCGAGTGAAGGTCCCTGTGGAGGGTCCAGGGGAACGACACACTCTCCCTCACCTGAGCATTGGGCTTCAGGTAGCAAGCCAGTGAAGGAAGAGGAAACAGACAGACAATGAAGCAACTTAGTGAACCACAGTGAAAAGAGCACCCCAACCATCCAAGTCACTTCCTTGGCCAACCCTGGGTCGACAGACACAGTCCTCGGCAGGCTTTACCAACCGACCGCGGAGTTCTCTGAAGCAACAGAAGGTGAGTGGGTCCCCATGGTGGGGGACAGCACCTCCCTACCAGGGAACAGTTTGTAGCAAACCGTCCACAATATGAAAATATATTTAATGCAATTAATAATTTAAGAAGCGAGAGCATGTGCTCTTGGAGAGTTAAATGCTTGTCAGAGTGATCGATGCACGCTTCACCACCAATACATTTCGTATGAAGAGCAGAGGGATTTTGCAAACTTGTGTTGACCTTGGGTTGCCATATATAGGAGGCAGATTGCAAAGGCAGGCCTGCTTAAGGAGGAGCGGTGCCTCAGCTCCCAATTTACAGCCCTTTCCCCAATTAAAGGACTGTAAAAACATTAAAATTAATGCAGTCTTAACTCCTAGAGCAGGCCCTACTTTCTTAATTAGTGCATAATTATTCAGTTTTTGATATCCTGGAAAATTATCACATGGAAATTATTTTAGGCAGAGTAACAATAGCAAAAACTCCCTCCCCCCACTCTGTTAGCATGTGGAAGTAATTAACACTTTATTACAGTGCAAATACTATTACTGCTAATGTTTAATGACTTTTGCCATTTCATCCTAAGCAGGAAATTCAGAATGCTATATGGAGTGATGGTTTCCTATAAATACATTACAAATGACTTGCAAAGATTATGATGGCTTGAAGTAGCTGCATTAAAAATCAGGAGGCCAGAGACAGTTACTAAAAGCTTAGTGGGCAGAGAAACGTAATTTGGTGTGAACTCCCAGGGAGATGGTACAGAATAATCATCTGGGCACGGCCTGGTCGGGTTGCCAGGCACAGTCCCAGCTATGGCCAGCTGTCAATACAGCAATGTCCCCTCTGCTCTGCTAATGGACATTTTTCAAGGGATAGCCAAGCACTTTGAAGTTTAAGACACTGAGAAAAAAATACAATTAAATTTCTCCAGCTGAACACACTAGAAATGAAAACACTAGAAATGAAAACACTTACTAATTTTATAACTTGGGAGGCATTGTGGGGTAAAAATTATGATAGCTCTTGCATAAATATCTAAAGATACCAAGTGCCTACTTTAGATAACTCATGATAAAAGCAATTTCAACATGATACCTTTATGAAAAATCAAAATGGTGTACAACATACTGATTAGACATTTACGCGTACATACCTTATGAAGTGTCCCCCCCATAAGTCTAGTACCCACCTGGCTCCGTACATTGTTATTACAATAGTATTGGCTATGCTCCCTGTGCTGTACTTTACATCCCCGTGACTATTTTTATAACTGGCAATTTGTAGTTCTTAATCCCTTCCCCTTTTTCACCCATCCTCTCAACCCCCCTCCCATCTGATGACCAGCAGTTCGTCCTCTGCATCTAGGAGTTTCTTTCTGTTTTGTTTGTTTGTGGATTTTGTTCTTAGATTCCACACATAAGTGAGATTATATGGTGTGTCAACTGTAACTGAAAACTAAATTTTAAAATAAATAAACATTTTAAAAAGAGAAAACAAAAACAAAAAACAAAACCAACCCTGAAATGGAAGAACATTTTGTTTGTACTTGTGCCGTGGATCCCTGTCCACAGGAAACTAAAGAAAAAGAGTGTTTCCTCAGTTGGCGCTCCTTGCAAAGTGGAGACTAAGGACATCTCAGAATAAGCGACTGTTCACTGTTGTGCTGGACAAGGGCATGGAAATGTCAGCTCCCTTTTTGTTGTATTTTTTTAATTTGTTGCACAATTTGTGGAAATGTCTATGCAGGATGCATCTCACAACAGGGTCGTGCAAAGCACTGCAAGACAGTGTAGGATGAACGTGGGGAAGAAAGTGCAGGTGAACTCAGCGGTGGCCCAGCGCTACCTGGGCACCAGCACGTGTGCACGTGCACTGATTGTGACGCCAGGCAGGCTGTCCTCCTGCAGCGGTGCACACTTACCCACCATTGCTTCTGTTTTCATTTTCTTTCTGAGCCTTGCATTCCTTTGTGTCCATTCATTCCTGAGGTGCTATTTAGCTCTTGGAAGGCAAATGTTCTGGAACAATGTCCTGGGCACAGGATGCCACCTCCATGTCCTTCCCGAAGTGGCAAGGAGAATCACTCAGATGGGTCAGAAAACCTCCCAGTGGCCTTAGACCTGCGCCTTCACCGTGAATCCAGAAGAAGCTTGGACACCCAAGCTCAACTCCAGGAGCCAAAGAAAACAGGGCTCTGTGATCACAGGCCAGGAACAGGATGCTAGAAACAGAGGGGGCGCTTCCCCCCGAGACCAGGAGACACCCTGCCTGAGGCTCTGGGGGAGGGCAGCAGGAGTGGAAGGGAGTTGGGACTCACCCATTCAAACCGTTCAAACCCACCCCCTCCTTCAAAATGGGGGAGGGGAGACAGCCCAGAAGGTGATGGCTCTTCCTCTGAGTGAAGGAATTCTGTTTCCGCAGCCTCATTTATCACCAGAAGATCCACCTGGGATTGTAAGTTAAGACTTGGGGAGACCAATTCTTTAAGTTCTTGAAGTCAGGGACTGTTTCAGGCTCCCTGGTGTCCCGTTAGACCTTGGGAGTGTTAGTAAGCATGTGTGGTTGGTTGGTAATGCAAGAGACGCAATGCCAGGTAAGGACGGGGCACACAGACTGTTGAGTAAGAGAGCTGCGGCCTAACCCTGCTCCCTCCGCTTACGTGCTGTGTGACCTTGGGCAGCTTACTAACTTCTCAGTACTCCATTTCCTTGGGTCATCCTGTCTCTCAGGGTGGTTGTCAGATGAAAGAATTCCTAAACGAAGAGCACGCAGCGTAGTAATGGCCTGTGGTAAGGGGCACGTCACATTGGTTGCTGTTAGGATTATTAGGGTTACGATGAGTACATCCAGGTCATCAGTGACACTGGTGGTTGTCTGAACTATACAAGAAGGATGGCGCAGGTGACCAGCTCGGCAATTATGACCATCAGAACCCTCCCAGACTGCTCCACTGGTGTCCAAAGTCACTCATCAGTGCTGTCAGTCTGCTACTCTCATTTTCCAGCTCTTCTCCTGCCTTGAAAGTGTTGCTAATGGACGCTACTCGGAAGGCGTGAGGCGACTCCTTCCCCTCGCCCCTGGCGCACATGAGGGCCTGCGATGAACCTGGAAGGTGGAACACACATGTGCTTTTCTGCTTGTCATGTGCAGGGCCAATGAGGAAGGCAGGGGGTGCTGGTCACCCCAGAGGTGGGCCGTAGCATTCTCTTCCCAGCCTGAGAATCTGGAAGCTTTGTCCATATAATGCCCAGGGGGAGAGGCTGAGCCCTGCCCATCGGGGTGACTGGGATGAGGAAAACCAAGGCAGGGGAAAGAAGAAACTGAGTTGGGTCGTGGGGGGACAGAGCCCCCCACCACCAGCAATTACACTCCCGCATTCGGCCACAAGAAACTCTGATGTGTGTGCCCCAAGAGACGTGGGAACAAATGGCCACAGCCACATCGCTCCTAATAGAAAAAGTGGAAATAACCTCTCAGACGTCCACAGCATGGAAAAGGGGTATAAATGGATGCATATTCACACAGCGGAATATTGAACAAAATTAAATGGATGGACTGCAGCTACTCACAACAACATCGAGGAATCTTGAATGTACCAGGGAATAGAAAAGACTGGCCCCAGGAGGCGACGCACAGAATGACACCATTTTTATAGACCCACGAACAAACAAAACTAAATAACATACCGTCAAGCATGTATACATTCCTAAGAAAACCAGGCTTCAAAATGCATTTCCTTTTCATTTAGGAGAGTGGATCTTCTGGGGTGAGGAGCGGGCATGGGACGGGGTTGGACACATAAGGAAGGGTGGTTTGGGGCGCTATTGTAGCTCTTGTGCTAAGGGCGAGGCGTGTCACGTGACTGATTGGGCTCTGAAAGGCAACACGTTACACACAGTCTTTTACACTTATTAAATGACTGCTTCCTACAAGCCAACATAAGGGGAAGAAAAGAGACAGCTGTCCAAAAGAACTTACTATTCACCGGCACCTAGGAAATGATGTGGAGGTACAATATTTGTAAGCTCCCAATATATCACTTCTTCCTCTACTGTGGGCCTATGTAAAGGGCCAAGAATCACAAAACTCTCAAGAGAGACAGGATCTTTCACCCAGGCCCTGTTGGACACATGTACACATGGCTGGGTTTTATAATTCTTAGCCCTCAGGATAAGTTAGTCTGTGTGTCTAAGCCCCCCCCCCCCATTTTGGGGTCAGGGAACTAATTTTAAATGTCCATTAAACAGATGCCCGAGTGATGGAAGCCGCTCAGCTGGTCGCCTGTGCTAGCTGAACCCTGCAGGGTACCAGGCAGTGATGGTGCCCCTTGAGGGACACTTTTCTGGGACAAAGTGACACATGCTGGTTTCACCCATCAACTAAACCAGTCCTCCTCTCAACTTAGAAAGTGAAGCCGGCTTGGAAAAGGCTTATGATACAGGATACTAGGTCAACATAAAAAAATCAATTGTATTTCTATATACTATCACTGAGCAATCCAAAAATGAAATTAAGAAAACAATTCCATTTACAGTAGCATCGAAAAGAATGACGCACTAGAGATACATTTTTAAAAAAAGATTTATACAATGAAACGTATAAAATAGTGTTGAAAGAAATTTTTAAAAGACCTAAAGAAATGGAGAAACATCACACATCGGTGGATTGGAAGACTTAATGTGGTTAAGCTGATACCACCACCCAAACTGACCATAATTAACTTTGGATGATCATAACGGCAGATGGTGGGTAACAGCGCCACTATCCACATGTTCCTCTAAGACTCTGGGCTTCCTTTGCAGTTGGAATAACCAGGTAAAGAGTTCTGCTCAGGAAGCCTGAGCATCAGAGAGGTTGGTCACCTCTAGACCAAAGTAGTTACAAATGTGCTGTACCAGGCCCATCACTCTCCTGCCATCTTCCTCCCTCCACTCACGTCTTCCCACAGCTCTTGCCCCACATGGCAGAGGACTTAAAGCAGAGATTTAAATCTCTGCACATGGCAGAGATTAAAGCCTCCTGGGTCTCTGGGTCACCCCTGGGAGGAGAACTGGTTGGAAGGGCCAACCAACTGCATCAGACAGACCGGAGGAAGAAAGAGACTTTCTGTAAGCCACTGACAGTTTGGGGATGTCCGCCCCAGCAAATAGCATTTCTTACTGGACGTGAGAGCTTCTCTCTTATACAAGAGGGGCACATGAAGAAATGGGTCGGCGGCTGATAGAAGCGACCTACAGTCTTTGGTGCTTCAATATGGGTACGTTTAATAAATGCAGGCAATGTTCATCTTCCACACTGGTGACCAACAGCCCGTCTGGTCGTCTTTGCTGTGCTCAGTACAGGGAAGTCCTAAGTTCTCATCTCCGGCTCCTTCGCCAGTTTCCGTTCACCTCTTTTTGCCCTATTTTCTCCTTAGAAAGCCAACACACTCACCTGGCTCTCCCCCTATATGTGAACCTGACAGCGCTGCATGGGGGCCACCCCGTGACTGCTGGCTTCGTGTACGCCTCTTATATAAGCACTTGTTTCCATCTCTATCATATAACCACGTTCATGAATCATACTGACCCATCTAGGATGCTGCTTCCCCCAAAGAAATAACAACAGAAATATTGTTGGCCATCGTTTGCTTGTAAACTAGATTCTAAAAGGCCAACTATATACCCAGCAACAAAAACTCTCAAGACAATTTAAAAACTATAGAGCTAAGGGAATTTTTATACCTCATCCAACTGTTTTGACTGCTTTTAATTAAATACAAATGAAATAATTGACATAAAGTGCCATTAGGCAATTATTTTGCTGGCATTTTGTCTCTTTTGAGACATAACCGCTTACTGTGTTGATCATCTAGAAAACTCATTAATTCAATTGAAGCTGGTTGTAACACAGCTAAAGAGAATATCAACTTAGAGCAATCAAGAACTTTTATGTGAATATCACATTCGTATGGATGGCATACACTTTAGTTCCCAGAGTAGTACTAGTTTTATCCTTATTTATCCCTGGCCCGTCACTGTAGAGATGTGGGATGTTAATTATTTTTTTTCTGATTAAATATTTTAAATAAACAAATAAATTAACAACAAAAACGATGTTTCTCTGAGAGTTTACCAACTTAATGGTTGCTGCTCATTTTCAGAATAATCAGAATTTTCATTCTCTTTCCCAAAATGTACATAAATCCAACAAGAGTGCATCTGGTTCATTGGCAAGACCTTAAGAGATTTTTCCATCCATAAAGTTAACAGAGAACGCTATCACGGAGTCACACAAGTTTCTTCACTTTTTCACAGGATGGGCTCAATGTTAGGTTTGCATCTTAGACTGAACATTTAAAATATGAGGCTCTCTTAGACCCAGTATTAAATTTATCACAGTCACTATGCACATTCGTTGGCACACATGTCATTTCTCCAGGTCCGAGGTATCCAATCAAGTGAGATCAGAAGTTCATTTGGATCTGACGAGATCAGCTGTTCTGGATATTCCCCTGGAGCATGGCCAAAGGTTCCCCATCCAGCAGTGCGTCTGGTTGTGTCAAGAGCTGACACATCGCTGCATGCATCGTGAAACAGAGCCCTTTTCCCAGGGTGCCCAAGAGGGTTTGTCTGTGTATATTTAGATAGAGATGTAATAGGAAAAATTCTCTAGCTTAGACAAAAGGTTTGTGGTCATTAGTCAAAGTGAATTAAACTCTTATTTAGAAAAACACCAGGGCTGCCAGTTGAAAGAGCCAAAGTGAGTGTGGTTTGAAATAACTGAGTAGGTGGCGTTGCTAGGGGACGTGAAGGAGACATCTATCTACTGGTGTAGTCATTTGTAAGAGTTGGTCTAATAATCAGATCAGAAGCCAGCTTCGAAAACTTAATAATTTTTATTGTGGTTCTGGCTTGATAAATTATCTCGATGAACTAGCTGATTGATCCAAGTTCAAATCGCTTAAAAAGAAAAGAAATGGCTCGGGCCCCTGGCCAGTCTATTCAGAACAAAACCAAACTGTTTGCCAGCTTCCCAAACTATCACAATCAAACCAGACAAAGGAAGGAGAGGACACCTCCCGGAACCTGCCCTCCTTTATTCAGTGTGCTCTTCCACGGAGCAAGCACCCCAGCCAGAAGTCCGAGTGCCTGGCCAAGCACACACTCTCTGGCTTCACCACCATGCTGACTCTTCAGACGATTCTTATGTTTTCCTCTCCTGCTGCCAACTGCTCCCAGAGCTCACCAGCCTGTGTTCTGAAGCCAAGAGTTCCTGGTAAACCTTGCAATATCTCATGCAATCGTAATGCAATTAGTGAGGCACGCACTCCAGCTGGGCATCTCCCCTCCAAGCTCTGAGCCCCCAAAGAAGTCAATCACCTCGCCAAATTCAAGGGGCTCAGGCTACCTTTGCACTTTGTCATTTCTGCTGCCTCCACTGGGCTCCTCCTTTTAGCAGCACAGAAGGTGGGTCCAGTGTGATGTCTATCCAAGCACCACGGGGGTGAAGCTGCCTGGTCAAGCTATTTCCAAGTCAACTGTTGAAAGAAACAGGGTACAACCAACTTCTCCAGATTGTGTGCACTTGCAAATGAAGCTCTGAAGGTGAATCAGTTTGCATCAGGCAATTCATCAAGCAAATTGGAGAGATAACCGACTTTCAAAATATCCACCCTTTCTCACTCCTTGAATCCTACATTTTCTTTCTGGTGATTGTATTGGAGGCATCCCCAAGCTTGTGCTTGAGTACATTTTGAATTGCCAATTTGGATGTGAAAATTAATGGATGAAATTTTGATGATGAACAGAAGAATGACATCGCCTCAAAGTACCTGCCCACAAATTATTTATTACCAACAGAAAAACAGTAAATTTACAATAGAGAAACCTGGCAGGCACCACCCGAACAAAGCAATTGAAGCTAATATCTACACTGACACAAAGTGACCTCTCGTGTCTCCTGACATGACGTACCAAGGACACCATGTCACTTCGGCAGTGTTCCTGACAAAAGTGCAAACTCTGAGTCTAAGCCTAAGAAAATATCAGACAAACCCAAAATGAGAGACATTCTACAAAATAACTGGTCTATACTCTTCAAAAATGTCAAGGTCAAAAAGTCAAAGGAAGCCTGGGGAACCAGCCGGGCTCAAGTCAAGATATTGGACCTGCTTCTGCGAAATGACGTGTAGCTCCAAAGACAGAACAATTGATGGAGTTTGAAAATGGAGTATGAGTCAATGTCAAAGTTACTCATTTTAACAGTTAAATTATGAGTATGTAGCAGAATCTTCTTGTTCTTAGGGATATACTTTAAAATATTATGGAGTAAAGAGAGCATGGTGTCTGGTGGTACTTCTTCTCAATTCATTTTGGAAAAATAATTATGTGTGTATTCGTGTGTATGTATGTACGTATGTATATATGCATACATGTATATATGTGTATGTGTAGAGATATGTGTGTATGTATATATACAGAAGAGAAAAATTCAATGGGCAGAAAGTTAACAGTCAATAACTCTGGGTAAGTGGTATATGGAAGTTCATTGTACTATTTTTGCAAGTTCTCTAAAGATTAGAAATCATATCAAGTACAAGTTACAAAAAGTCATCACAAAGTGGGGGAAAATTAGTGGAGTAGGCAAACATTTAAGGGAAACAAGAGCGTCACAGAAGACTCCCCACACAGTAAGACCAGGGACCTCAGGACGCTGTTTATGCTCCCAGCAGGAGAAATGAGAACCCGTGTACTGACCCTTGAATGGTAAGGCCCACGGGAAACCTCAGTGAGTTAACCCAGTGGTGCTCACCCAGGGGTGACTTGTCCTGCCAAGGACGTTTAGCAGTGTCTGCTCACGTTTTGCTATTACAGTTGGGTGCGGGAGGGAGCAGAATGTTGCCCCTGGCATCTAACGGGCAGGGTGAGGGGTACTGTTCAACATACAAAGCACAGGACACCACACGCCCCCACCCCCCCAAGAAAAAGAATTGTCCAGTGCACTGTCAGTAGTGCTGAGGATGAGAATTTTGGAGCTAACCAATTGATTTTCAACAACTGCATGGTTAGAAGATTGAATTTAAGAGAAATTTAATTTTATAAATTAACAGTGTCATAAAGCTCAGAATATATTACAAGTTCACAATTCCTGTCATTTTCAAGGCTGATGACAACAGAGATGAATTGAAAAGCAAGACAACACTTCTAATTTAAGAACAAGAGAATTTTCCCAGTTGTCATTGAAGGGACACACACAGCATAAGAGACATACATACGCCTTTCCTAATTGATGGATTTCCTACACATATGCAGCCATTTGAAGAAGGAAAAGTACTAGCCAGAAGATGCGATTCAACGTTGTTGTCTTTGAATCTTAATATCTCAGAGTAAAATATTTCAAGCATTGTAAATATCCTTTTTTACTTTATGTTACTTGAAGTGACATAGACACATCTACAGATAACTACAAGCTCTCTAAAAATAATTCCTTTCAAGTACATTGGATTTGTTAAAACTGCTAATCCCCGTTATAAAATACTTGTTAATCTAAACCAAACTGGTAATAATAATGTGGAGGAAATGCATCTGGAAGACAATAATGTGTTTTGAGGAGCTTAGTCTAATTTTGGCTGTGTATTAAAGTGCCCTCATCACGACATGTGATAACACGCTGGGTGCATCTGAGGCCAGGGATCCACTCCTGAGATGAGTGCAGACATAATTGCAGCTTTTGACATCCACCACGTTAGCATCCTTCTAAATCATCTTGAAAAATATGTTGGTCTTTCAGGTTCGGTTATTTGGTTGCTTAAATCTTATTATGACCATCAACAACAGTTTGTTAATATAATTTCTTTCCATTCCTCCTCTTACGCTGTCATCTGGACTCATCTGTTACGTTGTCATCGGAAATCCCAAAGGGAGCTGGTCTTGCTTCCATCCTTTTCTTTATCTAACTGCTACCTCTAAGAACTACAACACCATATCTTTAGAAACATGGATTCTCTTATCGTATTTCAGCTGACAGTCCGCCTGCTTACTTTTCTATTCCCAGACTTACACCCTCGACTGGTACACTCATCCGTTATTTAGACAAAACTCACTGTGGGTTTTGTTGTCTTGAAATTTCCGATGTTAAACCCTAGAGTTGTTTGGTTTATTCTCTCTCTTTTAGCTGAAAATATGGTGGGATTATTGCTGTTTTTCATGAAGATTTCAGATTTATTGATCAATTTAGTGTGGTCACATTAAGGGTTTTCTCCTATCAATGAAATCACTAGTTGTCAGAACCAGAATAGGTGCCCTGCACACTTTCAAGTTCACCAGTGCTGGTGTATTCCCATGGGGCATTCCGTTTCTTCTCCCACTCTAGCTATGAGCACACACAAAGAATGCAGTCCACCGTTGTCACATTAAGACAGAAGGAGTGGGACAGGAGAGAGGAGAAAAGCATATTTTGCACCTACTAAATATCAGATAATGTTCTAGGTGTTTTAATGTACCACTATTTGATTCTTCTGATTTAAAACGGCACCTAGCTAGCAAGCACGACATAGCGTCCATCCATCTTTAACCATCCTGTCTTGAACAGATTATACTCCCGTAAACTAATACAAGGTGAGTTTTCCACAAATACTCGTTAAGTAAATGATTTATATATATGAAGATACTTACAGGGTGACTTAAAAATATACTAAAATTACAACATTACTACTCAAAATTAAGATTGATTAAGAGCTTCGTAGCAGAATCTGAGCACAACTGAAGCAAATGATGCACTATTTACAACACAAATAACAACCCCCCGTACCAGGCTTGGTCTCATGAGCAACTCAGGCTGAGAGAGACAAGGTGCACGGGGGGGGGGGGGGGGGTAGTGCTGAAAGAGCCCACCCACCACCCCAACCAGAACACATGAAGAGAAGTCAGACAGCTGCTTTAGATCAATTAGAAGACAGGGATTCCCAGCAAAATGCCATGACAGAGTGAGGGGCCTATGGGTACACACAGGACCCGAGGATATGAAACCCAGGGGCCAGGGTAGACAGAATGCAGACGCACGGCATGCTGGCTCTCCAGGGACTGTGGCCGTTCAGCACACTGGGTAAGGAGGTGTGAAAGCAGAAGGAGGTCCAAGGGCATCAGGTGATATCTACGCGCAGCTAAGAACTGAGCTGGACACTGGCACGCGTCCTCCCTCCGCCAGGAGAGAAAGTTACCTGCCACAGCTCACTTCTCAAGGCAGCTGAAACACTGAGATTGGGAGCTACTTCCTTCCTTTGTTTTACTTTTTATTCCAAGAATGAATAAAAAGGAAAAATACAACAAGAGGCAACTTCAAAAACACAACAGATTAAGACAATATGAATGTTGTTCTCAACTCAGAGAAAGAACAGCCTTCGGGATATGAATGGCCATGGACACCACAAGTAAACTCCTGGAACTGTTTAGCACACTCAGAGTTCAAACATGACCTTCAATGAGTTAGGATGGGAAATCAAAAGAAGAGACTAAAACACAAGATAAAAGGAAGAGGTGCACAGAGAGAAGGAGAGAAATAAGTAAAGAAAGGGAAATGAAAAAGATTAAAAATGCAACAACAGGATTTGAATCCATGTTTCAGACAGTGAGCAACAGAAAGTGTAACCATTAACATGGCATAGAAATGTTAGTTTCTCTTTTCAACAGAGTAAAAGAGCAAAGAAGTGAAAAATAATAATTAAAAAACAACAACATGAGAAAAGAGTCTAAACACAAAACATAAACTGGAAGTCTACAAGAGATCTCTGGTTACCCTCCAACCGCAAAGAACAGAGGCCGTTATAAAATGTGTTACTCTCTAGAAGTAACTCAGCACAACAAAAATGATCGGATTTGCTGACTGAGAAAGTTCACCTTGTAAATACTTTTGAAAAATGGTATGCCCTATGATACAACAAACAAGAGAAAAATACTACAGATAATTAACCTGTTTGACCACCCATATGCGAGACAAATATCTATATCCCCACAATACTAAAATCTTCTACAAATTTGTAAGTAGAAAAGTGAAAAGCAAGTAGAGAAATGGATACGCAGCTGGACCGATGCTTAATAGAAGAGCAAATTCATGTACTAGCAAAGGGAATGCACATGGTACCTTCACATTCATGGTAAAGGAATGTAAACTGAAGCAACGATGTGATCCCATTCTTTCCCCCCGTACTGGACAAATCATGGTATCAGTAACATTTAACATTGGGAAACAATATTCTCCTACAATGCTGATGGGGGAATGACTCATTACAGACTTTCAGGATATAAACTAGCATGATCTGTAAAACATTAAATTCACATTTCCTTTTAACCAGACAGTCTTACTTCTGGAAATTTACCCTATAAAATAAACCTTCCAGCATTTATATTCCTCTATATAACTGTGTAGCTTTGTTGGTAAAAAACAAAAAACTGGAAACAACCTGATACCCATCAGTAGAGGCATGCTTAAATAAACTATCCCATAACAAAACACTGTGGGATATTAAATGATTCTTTTAAAGATGTGTTTTGAATTATTTATTAGCCCAGGGTTATTCATGGTACATCATTAGCTTACAAACATCAAGTTATAGTAGGATCCCATTTTTATAAGACAAAACAAAATCAAAATGTATACATATATTATGGGTATGTGCATATATATATATGGAGAGAGAGAGAGAGAGAGAGAGAGAGAGAGAGAAGGATACAAACCATACCACCAAGAAATGACATTGGTTATCTGATTATACCTAAGGGGAAGAATGGGGAGGGAGTAGGGAAAACTATTAACTCTTGCTTCTGATAATTTTAGATTGTCTTGCTTGTTCTAATTTAATAACAAAAATTAAAAGTATAAAGTACCAATAAAATAGAGAAAACACAAATACATCACTTTTCGAATGAGAGAGAAGACAACAACAAATAAGGTTCTATAAGAACAGTTACGGAGCAAAGGTTATGCACCAAGAGATCAGTCTGTGCAGAAGCCTATGGTAATAGCTTTGAAAACCTAAATGAAATAAAAAATAAACAAATTTTAGAAATGACCAAATTGTGGTTATTCCAGGAAAGCAAGGATAGTTTAATCCAGAAAACCTGGTACTATAATTAATTATATCAATAGATCAAAAGTGAAAATAATGTATTTATTTCAATAAATGGTTTAAAATGCATGGATAAACAGAAAAAAATATATCCTTGACTTATATATGTTAACATATTTCATGATAAAATCATAGAAATATTTTTTTAAAAACAGGAAACTCAGTAAGTCCAGAGAAAATAGGAATAAATGTTGAAAAACATATTCATGGAGAGTCAGTATTATGAAACAAAGTAATGAGCTACCTGATACCTGTTACAACCAACTAGATAAGTCAGAGACAGTGAAATAGAATTATAAAATTAATTTATTTTCCTATATAGGAGAAATAAAAATATAGAAAACACAATAAAAAGAAGTTCATTCACAATAGAAACAAAAAGTATAGACGACCAAAGAATGATTTTAACAAAAATGTTCAAAGGCAACTGAAAAATCTATTGAGGGTCAAACAAGAAGACTTATATCAAGAATCTCATCATGTTCTTTAATAGAAAAGTTAGTAATAAATAGGACAATATGTACAGTCTTACCAAACTAATTTATAAATTCAGTTTAATTCTATTTGTATCCCAAATGGGATTTTTCTTCTTCATAAAATGATTCTAAACTTAATCTAGAAAATAAATGAGGAAGATGAATCATAAAGTGTTTGAGATACAATGAGAGGGACTTGTTAAAAAGAACTATAAAGCTACAAAAGTTATAACAATGAGGCACTGGTGAGACAATAAGCCAATCAATGGGCAAAATTAAAACCTCAGCCCATGTGTGTATACGAATTTAGCGTGATGAAGGCAGGATTTCAAAGCAGAGGACAAAGTCGAACTCAATAAATGACAAGTTCAAATGACTAATGAGAAAAAATACAGTCAAATCCCCTTTCTCAGAAAACATTAAAATGTATCCCTGATTTATTTTTAAAATAAACTATAAAAAATAAATCACAAAAGAAAAGGAAACCAGGTTGTGTCTGAACTTAGGGAAGGGAAGAGAGTGTGTACGAACACATAAGCAAAACAATACTGTAAAAATGGTGAAAATGAATAATAAACATGAGGAAAAGTATTTGCAAGATATATGATATGAATATATCATTACTCTATAAAAAAAGAAGCTCATACAAATTGATAAGAAAAGTATACACAACAGGCCAAGGGCAGAATCAGACAACACGCGAGAGAAGAGAGAACGCCAGAGCACCAACAACGTGTGGTGATGAAGAGTTCTACCTTTGTAATTAAAGAAATCACATTAAAGTAACAACACAGCATCATTTCTTTGACATGAAATCTATAACAATTAAAGGACACACAATGCCCAGCAGGGGTAAGAATCAGAGGAAATGGGTGCTTCCATGAGCTACTGATAATGGTATTATTTTACATGCAGACTTTCTGAAAGGCAATTGTATAAAGTATTGCAAATTTGGCACAACCTTTGACCAGGGAATTCCTCTTCTAAGATTCTTCCTACGGGGATGTGCAAAAGCAACGGTATATAAGTGACCGAAACGTCCAGTTAGGGCTGGTGAAGAGAATTTTGTCTCCTCTCTGATAGGCAAGTATCTATTCTGTCTTTCATGTTCGTGTTAAGATTTCCTCACGTGGGGAAATGGTCACCATCTATTGTCAAGTGCGAATCGTAGGTTACAGAACAGAACAACAAATATGATTCTAATTTGGTAAAATACTGACCACACCCCTGCACTGAAAAGAGAGTAGCAGGACATGACCAAACATTTGGAGTGTATCCCGAGTGGGGTTGTTGGCTTGCCTTTGACTTCCAGGAGTTTCACAGTGGACATGGCTTACTTTTTTATGGATAGAAAACAAAACAAAACAAAACAAAACAAAAACATTTTATTTTGTGACAATATTTTGCTATCAGGTTTCCAAGTGTTCCCACACTACACAAAACCTGGGGAGACGTAAACAAATTGGAGGATTCCACAAAGTGATGCTTTGTGTTCCTGAAAGTACCATCCTCAGGACCCCCACAGTTGTCCTTGAATTGCAGTGGCCTCTTCCAGTTCCACCGGCAGAGCCACGAGCTGGCATGGATCACGTGCTCCTGTGGGTGGGTCACTGCGCTGAGCACTTTGCCTGTATTTACTCACTGAACCCTCCTAACCACCAGGAAGGAACATAGTCTTAATGGTTTCCACCTGAAAATGAAGACACTGAAGCACAGAGGCATGGAGGAGCTTGTCCCACGTCACACAGCTGGAGTGGAGGAGGCAGAAGTCCAGGCCAGCAGTGGCCCGTGGTGTTGCCCTACCCCTGCACACTACCTCGTGTGGTGTGCAGAGAAATCCCAGATAATTCTTCCCCTTGGGGTGCATGACATTCTTTGTTGCCTCTAGGTCTCTGTACAGGCAGCTTCTTCTTCTGGAACCATCCATCTCAGGCCCCACTGGCCCTCCCTCCATGCCCTGAGCTCTGGTTTTGGCTACCTCTATACACCTTTGGGTCCTACTCTAGGCTTTGGCTCTTCCAGAAATCCTTGCCTGACCCAAGGCCAGGCCCGAGAATTACCAACCAGTCAGGAGGTGGGTTAATGGCTTGTTGACTCCTCTCCCTCTGCTGTAAGCACCCTGAGGGTCCTAATTCTGCCTGTCTTGGTCACTGTCTTATACCCACTGACACTTGGCACACACACACACACACACACACACACACACACACACTTCAACTGACCTTGAAGGACATTCTCTGTCTTGCAAAAATGAAACTGATGCCCATATGTCTTCTAAGCACATGTCTCTCCTTACTGCACTGGTCTGCCTGAACAAATACACAACTTCCCTCAGACCCTGACTTTCATAGGCACCGCATCAAAGGGGAGCATAAGGACGTGGCAGGGACGGGTAACTGCTCAGCGGAGGAGGCCAGGCCTCCTTCCCGGGAAGCAGGGGCCTTGCATGGGGCCTCACGGCTCACCTCCGCTTTGGTGAGCCGGTCTGAGCTGGGCCTGGTCCCTGGGATAAAGGGCCCCTGGAGCCAACAGAAGAATGGCTCTGAGACCTTGCTACAGCAATGCTGCCTCCCTGAATGTCACTTCCCTCGGGCTCAGATGGTGGGTGCATTGCTATGGGTATAGCACGTTGTAATAAGTTTTGCCAACACTCTCTCCCCCACCAATGACTCTGACAAGTCAGTGTGGCACATTAGTACTGAGATAAAAGAAAAAACATACAGAAACATGGAAGGCAGTACTGACTCACAGGTGTTATGTGCCAACCCCATGCCAGGCTGCCAGTCGGCTATACAACCTACGTGGGGAAGGAAGCAAAGAGGGAGAAAGATACAAACAGCTTTTCCAATATAGAGTATGTTATTGCAAAGTAGCGTGATGTGTTTACCAAAGAATGCTATAAGGAGAAAAAAAAGCCCCCAATTGGCCTCCGAGTTCCTACTTTTTTCTCCTGCTCCAATCCATCCTGAGCAGCACGGTGGCAAAAGAGGTTTGCAAGACTGCATAGACGCTGCAAGGCTAAGAAACGGCTGTGCGTCAAGCACACGTTCCCCCATCCTGGCCTGCGCAATGGCCCTCCACTGTTCTCCCGGGTCCCCACACTCTGCCTGCCCTACGAGCTCGCCCCCACTCACTCTCCCAGCACAGGCGTTAGGGCCCATGCTGGCATCTCCCTCTGTTCCTGAGCTCAGTAGCTATGTGACCAGAGACCTGCCATCCTATCACAGACAACTGAAACCAAAGCAAAACAGCATTAGGAGGTAAAGTTGGGAACAAGCCACAAAAACTAGGCGATTATCATTTACAGAAATGAAGGAAGGAGTGTCCGGAGGTGAGACTGGAATGAATGAATGAATGAATGAATGAATGAATGAATGAATGAATGGTTTAATTTCTCATTCTATCACTGATATATAATAATTTATACAACGTAGAGTTTCAAGATATTCAAAGCAACCTATAACACCAAATACCATGCACAACAGAAGATTTAAATTAAAGATTCAAAGTGGTATCAGAAGCTGAGTGAGACAGGAAATCATTACACCAGGAAGCGGGGGTGAGACCCCACCTGCCTGCCACAGACACTAAGGCTGTTCCCAAATACTCTGACTCTCTCTCCTTCCAGGCACACAGTAGGAATGCACAGCTTCCCCTTAAATTAGGTGTGGCTACATGACTTGCTTTGGCTAGAGAAATACTAGCAGAAGTGACGTATCACTTCCAACAAAAGCTTTGAGAGTGAGCGCATGCTTCTCCACATTCTCTCTCCCCCGCTCCATGACAGGAGAGCTGACAATGTTCCAGGTGGGAGCTGGGGTCTTAGCCTAGGTCCCGGCCAACCTGGATAGACACATCCATGAGCATGACAGACACCTCAGTTGTTGTAAGTCTCTGAGATTTAGGGGCCGCTGGTTACTGAGCAGCTTATTGTAACTGTCAAACTGTCTGAGAGCAGTCACTTGAACTCGACGCTTTCATCAATCAAGGAGGAGAGTGGAATAGTATGTACCTCTGATTCCTCTTTCCTGAGAAAACAATATACACTAGCCCAGTAGGAGCTGGTGGTAAATCTCAGAATTGTTTTGCCTGGATTTTTAAACAGAAGACAATGAGGAATACAAATGATTCCTGCTCTTCAATATTCTAATTGAGAAGCAGTGATAATACCTTTCTTGCAGAATTGGGGTGAGGACCAGAGATGAAGTGGGTAGGTTTTCCAGCCATACCACTGGCTTTCCCTGACCCTGGTTGTCTGTCTCTATCAGCCCCCTGAGGCTACCTGTGGTGCTGGATGGGGAGAGAGGCTACACACCAGTTGTCGTGAATACAGTGACTCAGGTTTGCAAATGCTGTGATTATTCATATAAACAAGAGCAGATGAGAAGTTTTCACTATTATCACTCACACTCAGAATCTGATGTTACCTGGAGAGGAAGGGGCACTACTGCCGATCAGGAGTTATGAACACACGATGTGACGTCATAGACCAGGCACAACCCTGCAGGAGAAAGTGCCAAGGACCACAGCTCTTAGCAGGTGATTGTGTTCGGTGCTGGAGTGCCTGGGCTTTACCCTAATCTCACAGATTCCTGGCCTGGAACTACTGCCTGGCCTGGTGGAATCTGCTTATTTCCTGGAGTTAAGACACCAAGACCACACAAGTCCTGGCAGACGGCAGGAAAGTCAAGAATCTCCATCAGATCATTTTTTTATATGATAGAATTTCAGGGAGGGAAATCAAATTAAAACATTCATCCAATTAGTAAAATATATGGGTAGAAATAATGAACCACTTTTGGATTTTTCTGACTTTCGTGATCCCTCCAGAATTCAATTCATCATCTTTGTCAATGTCCAATCTCCTCACTCAGACCCCTGTGCCTAAGTTAATAATATTTCAGTTGGAAAATTTGGGTGAATTATGATATTCACAAAAGAGATATTCACAACTTTCCATAATTATGCCAGACATACCTAGGTTTATCAGAACCACTTGTATTTTGGAATAAGAAAATGTCATCTTTAACAGATAAGTTAATTAGTCCAATAACCTGAGCACCAACCAGGGAGTCAGAAAGTTTATCCCAATGCGTCCTCCCAGGTCTTACGTCACTGAAATGTGACTACAGCCTTCTCCCCTCGCCCACACCTGCAACAATGACTCAATGACCAGGGAATGCCTTCCACAGAAACACACTCTAAAGAATTATAGGTACAACATGGATTATCTTGTTAAGGTGAGGTGACCTGTTTCTGGGTTGATGAACTTTTCATGCGACAAAGGCAGGGAACTCTCTTGACAGTGGGAAAGGGCTGATCTCAAAGCCTGGACCCAGGGCTTACCGTCCTGCCACGCGCTGGGGCCCGGGGTTTATCCAGACAAAGGGGTCCCCTCTGCAGTGATTGTTTCATCTGCTTTATGAAGGAATTACAGAAAGGGAGGCAGGCCAGATATCAAAGTGCATCTCTCTAGAGAAAGCGATTAATAATAATCTTTATTAAGCTTCTACTTGATGTCGGATTTCCCTATCTTCCAAATTTTATCAGCCCTACTTTAAGAATTAAAATCCTTTCACATTGTGAGATTTTATTTTAATTTTCAGATTTTGCATCTTTTCTGTATATGGAATGCCGCAGAGAATGAGATATTGTGCTTTAAAATTATAAATTATTATTGAAATTTAAAGCAGTATGCTTTTGAGCTTGTATATCATTGCTTTATAATTTATTTAGAGGTATTGAAAAACCTGTATTAAAATTAAAAATGTAATATATAAATTCATCTTTCTTTGTTTATTCAAATGTTTTATTGCACACCCGTGCTGAGACAGCCACTGCACTGGTTTCCGGAAATACCAGAGAGAAATACATGCTTTTTTTTTCTTTTTCCTTTTTTTTAGTTTTCTGGTCTCACAGTTCCAATCTCGTTATAACTTCTTATACTAAAAAAGTTACAAACAGCTTGAAAAACTGTTTCTTCTTCTTTTCTTTTTGTTTTACTTTTATGCCCAACATCTCAGTTGATGCCAGAGGCTTCTGTGGTTAATATTCCTAATTAATATCTGTTATTTGAGAATTGCTGGCCTCCTGAAACCATCATCTATAAAGTACATTTATAGAACTAATTTGTTTTGCCTTTCATTTAGGTGCACTAATGCAAATTAAAGACATTAACTAATCAGGCATGAGGGTAATTTATAAAGAAGAAGGAAGGGGTGCGTCTTTTCCAACATATAAAGTGTATGGAATTGCTACAGAAATGACCCAAGCGAGCCCTACTGGTTTATTCAATAAGAGTCCTCTCAAATTCCATCTGTGAACATTTGGTCAGTCCTTTTATGGAGAAAGACATTTCTCCAGGTTCATATTAATGTTTGTGCCCATCTGTGCACTCACCTAGTCCTTACCCACATCACTTCAATTAAAATTAACGCAAGTCAAATCCTTGAGTGGTTTTAATTGCAATATGTGGATTATAGGTGGCGCCCATCTTCAACCACACAAAAACTACTTTTTTCCTTGGCCTCTGTCTCAGGAATAACACTGAAGAATAGGGTTCGTTATTATGGAAGAATTTCCATGTATCGCGTTGCTGCTCCCAATGATAGACCTTACTAGTGGGCAAGAGGCCAATCAAAATTAATGCAAAAGTACAATTAAGGAGTATTTTCAAGAAATGCCTTTTCAGTCTATTCAAGGGCATATGGAGATACGCATTGCCAGAAAGAGGAGAATGGTAGGCATGCTTTAATGAGGTGAGCGTAATTCTATGTCAGCTCCATAAACGACGCAGAAAACGGTTTTCTCTCTTAAGTAAGTAGGTTAGATATCGGCCTTACATCTGGTTTACAACAGTTACAAAACAACTCCTCTCACAGATTCCTCAAAGCCATACTTTAAATCAGCCTGTATCCAATCATCTGTCCTTCAAACAGGCAGAATAAGATTCAATGCCCGCGTAGCTTATTTGCATGCATGCCTGTGTGCACTTCAGCTGATAAACATTTTCATACTCAGTGCGGTCAACTACCCAAGGAATCTTGTTTACACACTCGAAGGAAAACAAGACACAAAACCAGCAGTGAGAGTTCTGCTTTTGTTGGCTTGTTGGTTTGTTTGAGCCAGAGAAAAAACATTTCTTCCATGTCCATATCCTCTTAAAACCAACAAGTAATTTACTTTTTGTCAATTATGAGCAGAATCGCTACCACACACACACCATCAGCATGCTTGCCTTAAAGAAGCGATTACCGTGTCTCAAATAATAAGCCAAGATGAATAGACGTGGCCATTGAAACAGAAAACATTATTAAGAAGTAAAAAAAGTCAAAGATGACACCGAAAAATGTCAACTAGGTTAATCACGCTTCATTTGAAAAGACGGCTACAACTTGAAGAAGACAGCTTAGCTGGAGTTGGAGCTTAGGTTTTTATTTTACTACTTTATAGCCTGCTTCACAACTACTTGGACAAATACAAAACAAGAATTACAGTGCACCATAAGTTATTTTAATATCCTGTACTGGTGCATACTTCCAATGAAATCCCAAGACTATTATTATGGTTCTCTGTTTGTGTGAAAATGTCAAGTTGTTTCGAGTGACTGCATACTCTAAATTATATATAACTGTTACTTTATAGCTAATAGGCACTAAAATTACTTTAAAACAGAAATGTAAAGTTATATTTTCATCCTTTTTGACAGATAATAAAGCTTATTTATGAGATACAATTTTTCAAGCATTAAAACATCTCATGTTTACAAAAACATTAAAAATATTATTACTTGATATTTAAAGGAATGAAAAAAGCAAAACCATTATGAAAATATTTGTCCTGCTCAGCGACTTCTCTATTCTGTCAAAATGTCGTAACTTCATTTATGAATGTTACTGGTGTAAATACTTTTAAAATTAAAAATATGTGTAAGTTCAAATAGAGGCCAGTGATTTAAGATCTGTCTTGTTCCAGAATCTGTTGGCCTGCACACAATCCTTTCAAATGCGTTTTAGATGAAATACTGACATGTGATAGATGGTGCCTGTTTATTTTCATCTGCATCCCAAGAAGACATGTTACTTAATTGTCGGCTGCAATCACTGGGTGGAGGTAAATGATACTTGTTTTCGCTCATAAACTAAGTTTCTCATTCCTTCTTCTCCTGTGGGACTAGATTGCTTGACAATCCCTTCAGTTCCTGCTTTCCTCAGTCCATCCATCTATGCACAGTGCCCCATGAGAAGGGCTGGGGAGACCAAGAATCAGTGAGCGAGTGAACCCCTTGTAAGATGGTTCATTTTACAGAGGAGGAAGCAGAGAAAGCCAAAACTCACCCAAAGCCACACAGCTCTGTCGCGAGCGCCTGGAAGGGCAGTCGCCACATTTCAGTCTCTTCCTGAAAGTCAAGGGGACATTAACCCCTCGGCAGGCCCTACGTCCCTGTGTGGTACTCGTGATGCAAGTGGGGAACAAAGTGCCAGCACACAGGTTCAGATAGAGTGAGTAACACAGCTTTATTTGGGAACCAATGTCACTCCAGAGGCCAATGCTTTGGTAAGCACCACAGGTTATACAAGATAAAATAGAATTTAGTAATGAACCAAGTCCCAGAGTCAATTGGGGTGGAGAAGGTCCCTGGTCCGGGAGAGACAACTAACTGGGCCCACTACGGGTCTGAGGCCAGCTGGTCTTACAAGGAAGAACTTCAGAGAGTGCCGGAATATCACAGCTTGCGCCTCGCAGAGGACGCTGTCAGATCACCCAGACGAATGACCCGGAGGATTGTTCCGGAGTGTCTCGCTCAGAGCTCGCAGAGGGTCTTAGCCAAGCGCCCAGTCAGACCACTCATGGCATTGCTCTGGAGTTCTGCTTCTATCCACTTTTCCTTGGGCTTGTTTACTTCTTAGGTGAGAACCAGAAGTTGTTTTGGTGAACGTGTTTATCACTCAATTCTGTTATGCTCAGTTTCACACATAAATATAAACATGTTTACTTTCACTTCACTCTTATCAGTCTCACACCTACTAGTAAACAACTTATTTTGCAAACCTCAATCCAACAACAACCTTGTTTACAGTATATTTATATGCTATATACAAGCTCCTAGTGGCACGTTTTGGTCTTCGAACAATAGTAATCGGTGATGAAAACTAGCAAGGAGTGGAAGTCAACCTTCCCGGAAGGTCCAGCCTGTACGAGAGGCACTGGAACCTTACTCCACCTGGAAGCGATACTGACCTGCTCCGGCTTCCCGGGTCATGGCTGCCTTTCTTTGGCAAGGTCAGCCTAGTGGTGACAAAGCCCAAATAGAGAGGAGTCCCCTTGGGTGTCTGGCAGCCACAGCAGGACACCAGTGTTTGTCCTTGAAGCAAGTGGTGCAGGCCTGAGCCTGTGTGCCAGCTCCACGGAAATGCTGCAAATGTGAAGCGTGCTATTGGGGCAATGGCTCTGTTCCTGGCGCTTCATGGGGACTCAGGCCCTGTGGATGTCAGGCTCAGCTGTGAGTCCAAAACAAAATGCTAGGCAAAAAAATACAACAACAAAGGATTCCAGGAAAAGCAATCCCTGCCAGAGGGACCTGAGCAAAGTCATTTCAAAGGAGAGCAGGGTGGATGTTTGGGTCTTTGGGCTGCCCATCGTCCGGGCCTTTCCCAGCGGCACCCACACTGCCTTCCAAAGCATGGCAGCCCCCCGGGAGAGAAAGTCACACTCTCCTCCCCAGGGTCTGAAGCTCGAAGCAGTTGACTTGTCTCCTGGAAACAGTGGCCTCTGCACCGTGTCGGAGGCCGTGTCTGGAACAACACCCTTGGCTCCTTGGGCCTAGCGTTCTGGGAGCCTGGTTTACCCTGCAGCCTTCCTGCCAGGTCCCTGGGTCCCCCAGTTCCGGCCGGGAAATTTCCTTTTTGCTTAGGGGGCCAGAGCTGATTTCTCTTGCTTTCAACCAAAGGAGCCGTGTCCTCTGTGGAGCGGTCCTGGTGCCCCTTTCTCAGCACAAGCTCCCTGGCACAATGGCAGCCTGGCATTCTTTGCATCTGAACTTTGCGCAGGGAATAGAGAGATGCCCTGTTTCTTCTGGGCTCTGTTGCCTGGAAATCGACCAGTGTCCCTTGCAGGGCCTGTGTCTCCAGGCGTACACTAGTGAAGGAACACAACCACTCACAGCCACTGTGAATGCCAACACACCCACACCCACACCCATGGACTGGGTCCTCTCGGAGTTCACTGTAGCTTGCAGGTTCAGGCCCTTTTCACAACGTGGCTTCTGACAATGTACCCAGGTCCACGCTCTCTGCCAGGTGCCAGTCCTCCATTCCCAGGCTCCTGCATTGACTCTGTCCCCGGCAAGAAGTGTCACGGCTCCTCTTTCTAGTCCAGTCCTTTGGCAGGCCCAGGCTTCCTTCTCGTGGGAGGACAGGAAAGCCCAGGCCCTGAGAATTAGGGCCCTGGCCACCGTCTGGTCAGCAGAAGGCTGCAGCACAGTGAGGCCGCCCATTCCGGGCACCGCCGGGCTCTGCCCAGCCCCTAAGGACCCGGCCCTGATGCCCTGGTGGGGGCGGGGGGGCTGCGATCTGAGCTCCAGCACTGAGGTCACTGCAGGAGGCCCAGGAGGAGGCCAGTGAGGAGCTGAACCAGGACACACTGTTTAGCTGTGTTTTAAAGACTGATCTCTGCTAATGGCCCATACTTCCTTCTTCCCCCCCAACCATCATTAACTATTCACCCGGCTCACAGGCAGGGGGAGGGAAACCCAGCTCTTTGGTATAAAAGGAGGGGAAACATCACAGTATTGCAGAACTTGGAAACAAAAAAAGTTAGGAAGACATAAACATTGTCAAATCTATTTAGAAGCTTCCAGAATGTGTATGCACAGGGGTGTGTTTATGTGTGTGTCCACATACACAGGTCTGGGTCCCAGAAGGCAGTGCACTCCGGGGATACTCATGAATGAAAAAAGCTCACAATCGTAGCTAAGGAGTCCTTGAATTTACTATTGAGTTGTTAATCATATCAGGTGAACCCTAGAGGGCAGGGAGACTTCCTTTCGGGTTGACCGCAATCATGCTCAACCTATGATGACAGATAGAACAATTTCACATCCCGAGATCTGATGCCAGAAAACATCATTTTGTTAGGAGTTGATGTAACACGTCCTGTTATTTTTGACTAGATCACATGAGGGGCTAATGAAAAGGGCCTGGTGGCCAAGGTGAAATGTGGTGCGATGCAACCGAGTGTCTTCAGAACCCAGGTAAGTGAGGTGCTGACCTAAGTAAAGGGTCATGGAGTGCGCCCACTTACTGTGAGAAGCGGATGGACCGGAAGCCTCCCTCTTGCCCACGCCTCAGCCTCTGCAGAGGCACAAAGCTGCTTCTGTCCCGACCCAAGATGTCTAATCTTGTTTGCAGTGGGTTTTCCCGTCTGCCCCTCCAAGAACAGAATCCTCATTCTTGTGGAATCTATTCTACACGGTATCCTCCCCTACGCATCCCCAGCACAGGAATGGCCGCTGACCTGGGCCCAGGCCTTCAGAACACTAGATCGCCTCGCCTTCCTTATAACTGGTCCCGCCGCACTCAGGGCACCCAAGCTAGGCCCGTCCGATCTTCTCTAAGATGCTAGGTCTCCTCTCTCCAAGACTAGCAATCTTTGACAGTGGTACAAGTGGCCGTATTAGCTGTTAAATGGAAAGAAACTGCCTGAAAATGAAACCAACATGGAAGAAAACAGAACCCAAAGATGAAAAGACAAACTGGATAGATTTCCAATGATTCGGGTTCAATCTCTGACCCAGTCAAATCCCTTGACCTACTCTCTTGAATTCCTACTTCAGTATAAGGAGCTATAACAGGGGACTCGGTCACTTGCAACCCAGAAGATCCTGGCACAACACCAGCCTTCCTCAGCATTTCTCTCCCTCACTCCAGCTTCCTTCTGAAGTCCACAAACTCTTCAGTGACCCGATAGTTAATTCACCTGCTTTTCTGAAAGCACCAGCTCGATTTACAGCAATAACCCCCAAGAAAAACAAATGTATTTCTTTCTGAGGCAGAGTAGGGGAGAACTTAACAGTAAATAAAAGGTGTTACCTTTCATGACAGTTTATCAAATTTATGTTCGTGAAAAATGAAATTAAATCAAACCTTAACAGTACAATCACTGTGAATCATGGCTAATTTAAGCAGAGAACTTGTGCAAAATTGAAGTTCAAGAGGGTTTGTTAATCGAGCATTTGGTCTTTGGTGATGGGGAACCCAACTGAATAAGAGTCCCACGGTTTAGAACTGGCAGGGATAGTGACAGTAAAGCTTGCACCCAGTCTTAAAGCACATTAAATACCCATAAAATGTCCTAAACTCTGCCCCAAGCAGTACAGGGAGCAGCAGCCATGAAAAAAATAGCGTGGCGTGAGAAAGAAATTGGCAAGGTCATCCCACACTGAAGACAGAAGACCGCCTGTTAAGGTTGGCCAATCTGCAGACTGTCAGAGGGGCATCTCAGAGAATTAAAGGTTCAGGGGAGGGAGATCGAAATCATTCCAAGTTTGGGGTTAAGATTAGCAAGACAGATCTGGTAGGTGTATCCCAAACCTTCCCGCAAACAGATGGAGGTTCTCCCAGAGCTGCCCAGTACTCAGTGCTCACACCCCAAACATGGACGACGTTTGCTTCCACCACTTATTCCAACCTGGAGGCCGCAGGCCGCAGCTGTAGGAGGAATAAGACCTTCTTGGTCGAAGTGCTGGGCAAGAACTAGGAACCACGCCAGAGCTGTGCCTGTAAACTTTCTCAGTGACCCAGTCACTTGTACCAAATGGGATTCTAGGTAATGCTGTTAAAAGTACACGTGAGGGTTGTCTCTAACCGCTAGAACTGACTTTTCCTTTGAGAAAGTTGAACTTGGGAACCATGGAGACACGGACCAGAAGGTTTGACAGAAGTTCATGAGTGTGACTTGCGTTATTAATACCACCGAGCATTAGCCACCGAGCTGAGCTCACCAGTCAGGTCTGAGGGAAGGACACCAGTAAGTGAGGCTGAGAGAGAACAAAAATACACGGTGTTTTTAATAGACATCTTTTGACTACTCCCTTATTTTAGAAGAAATATATATCCTTCACGGTTTTGAAGAAATTATGAGAGCAGCATGGAACTTTTCTTAATAAAACATTCCTATTTCTCTGAAAAAAGTTCCTTTAACATACACACATGCACACACACACACACCCACGCACACGCATACACTCACACGTCCCTCCATTCTGGGGCCGCACTTCCCAATTGCACCCTCACTTGTGTTGTGTCCCAGCACACCTGCTGCCCTGGTCTCTCCCCCTCTGCACAGCCTGATGCTCTGCTGGCAATGTGGTGCCAAGTCAGGGCTGGACCAATGCCCGCCAATGCAGGGCCATGTCTTCTCGTTTCCTCACCCCCTGCCTGACGGCACACGGACACTATTGCTCGGGTCTAAGCCATGCTGGGACCACTCTGAAACAGTGACCACAGTCAGTCTCTGCTCTGCTGGCCATGGGCTGGCACACTGACCTTACACTCCCTGCTATAGGTCACGATGGGGTGGGCACTGAGGTTCATGCTCTAGGTCCTGCTCTGTGTCCCTGAGTCCCCTAAGAATGAAGCAGCAGTGTTGGTTCTTCTTCTGAACCATCCTGAGTCCAAGTGGGCACACCTCGGCCAGCCAGGGGGAAGTGGAGCCCCCAGATGCTTCTGAACTCATGTGTACTCAGGAAGCCATGATGTGAGGTCCACATCAGGCCCTCAGTCATTCCCAATGTGTCCCATTGCTGGGACACAGCCACCCATATGAACTTCCCTGGGTGTGCTGCCGACCTCTGGGATTTCTCTGCTATGCCTGTGACACCCTCGTGGACCCACAGCATCAGCACACCTTCCTCTGAACTTGATTATTTTGTTTGGTGATGAGTTCTGAAATTTAGAAGCCAAAACCTTGATGGGAAAGGCTTTCATTGGCTGCTTAAAGAGAGTAACACAGCTTTAAAGAATCCTTTTCATCCAGGTTACTTCTGCAAATGTCCTGGAGAAACAAACCAGTGTCTTTTCACCCAGAACCAGCCACATTCCTTCCAAACTCACTGGAAACCAAAAGGCATGCAATTGAGGGGTGAACGCTTATCTGAGAAAGTTTAGGTGTGGCGTCAGGAAGCAGATGCAGTGACCTCTTACCTGACAGAGACCACGACTCTGTTTGGCGTGGACATCTGCACGCGGCTTCCTGTGCGGCTCAGACACCGGCCACACAGGCCCCCAGGGCCGTCAGCCTCTGTCTTACCTGGCCCTGGCTTTGGACCTCCCCTGCAGGGGGTGGCCTGGCTATGCTCTCTGCTTCTCCCAGTCCTGATATATCAGCTCTGAACACAAGCTAAACAAAGACAGATTCCTGATGAAACAGGAAGTGGTGTCAGCACTCAGCTTAAACTCAGGCCTTTCGGTAAATGTTAAAGGTGCGTGAATAAAGGTTGCCCAGCACATCCTGCGCACTTCATCAATTGTACGGAAATCTTTTAAAATAAAGTTACAGATATCTTAAGAAGAGAGAATGAAAACTGTACTAGCGTGAGAGACTCTTTTCAAAACTTTAAAATCTTAAGACAAGCTAAAACTACAGCCTTTCACTGGGGAGCCTTTGAGGGGTGGGATTGAGGGGGTATCTGCTTCTTCTTTATCTGTGACTGTACTTTGAGGACTTTCTGTGAGAAGCATGAATTTCTTTGCGAACAGAAAAAACATACATTAAAATAAGCTGCAAAGCTGTCATAAGTTATAAAATACTAACAAAGGTGAGACTGACTCAACTTGGAAGAAAACTTCCAGAAACCCTTAGGTGATGATATATACCCAGGATGAGATTTCTAGGATAAATTACTTTATTTACTTACAAATTGGTAAAGTTTAGGGAAAGAACATTCCTCTCTAAACGTTGCACTTACCACAGTAATGCAATAGCTGTATCTCTAGAAAACATTTCTTGTGTCATTTTAATGTAATTGTTCCATATGCACAAATGTTGATGGCAACCATAGAGTGTAGTGTTTAAAATGCATTCAGCTCACACCTCCTCCTGTGAAAGTTGGTTACTTGTCAGTGTCCTCTGAGGAAGCACATGGAATGACAAGCAAAACCCCAGGAAGAATAAAGAAGAAGGGGGTGGGTGTGCAAGTCATTCCAAAAGGAACCCAGCCTCATGCCTTCCATTCAACAGACTGGGGGCTAAACATCTCATTTGATACAGAAATAAAAAAGAATACGTTACTCAAAACCTACACTCTCCTGTGCACAACTGCCCCTTACCTGACATGCTTTTGTATGAAAAGATGGCCACGAATGTCAACAGTTGAAGGCGCGACGTGTTTCCTAAGCCCTGGAGGCCTGCAGCTGGTCGCATGCTGCCATGGGAAACGTCCCGTGTCCTGGTTGATCAAGCTCAGGGTGTGACGATTGGTTGATGTAGGTGAAATATTTTAGACGACCAACGACATTCTGGTGATGTCGCTGGTAACAACCTTCATAGGCAGAGGTTTCAGCAATGCTCACAGAATTGCCGGGTAAACCAACAGAGCCCAGTTGGATATCCAGCCTGGAGATTCCATCATGGCCGGCGGGCACGCTCCAGTAGGGCTAGTATTGTTCCCACAGAATATCAACAGATGAAATGAAATGTCATTAACAAAACACATCCTAAGTATGCTTATTTCCCAGTTTCAGGAAAATCTCTAAGGTGCTACACGGCTAATAAGAGTCTTCGACAGTCGTCTCCCGGACACAGGTTTCCAGGGCAACCCAATATGGCAGTGTCCCGAGAGCACCCCGTCAGCCGGCTCAGGGCCACCTGGGCCCTGGACACCCTTCTGGCTCCTGCTGCTGCCCGGGGTGCCATATTCAGAAAAAGCCACAGTCCTGAGGAAGACAGATGTGAACCCCAGTGGAGCTGGGGACACGGGGGGAGGCCAGGCAGGTGGGAAGTGGAAATGAGAGAGGAGGCCCAGGTGGCAGCTGGCCACACTTGGATGGCTACGAGTCTAGAGGCTTCTGGATCACTGAGAAAGTCCAGTGCTTACGGAAGAACCATCTGGGAGGGGTTTCCTTTCCGTTGTGTTTGTCTTCCTTTCAAGTTTTCATTTCACAAATAATCTTCTGGGGAACCAATGGGTCGAATATGTCACATGCTCTTTCCACAGATGGGCAGGAATGTGCCTCAAAGACACAGAATTTAAATTCATGAAATCTAAACTGATACTCTTTTTACAAAGGACAGTAAAGTGCCTACGCCGATCGTCATCTGTATTCGGTAACTATTAACTGTGTGGTGACAAGTGAAAATGGGTGGTTAACACTTAGCTTCAATCCTGTTAATATATGATACTATAAATTATTTGGGACCTGAGCAGGACAGACTCACTGGCAAAGCTGTGACATCCAAAGCAACTGTTTAAGTCCATTTGCTCTGTATGCAATTCACACTTGTCACCATCGTGGCCGTCATGCCGACATCCAGGCAAGACTTCCCTTCAGGTCACCTCGTTAGTTAAAAGGCCACCGGAGCTTCCAGAGGAAGACAGTCTGGGGGAAGCAGCGAGGTTCCTTGGGAGGGTCATAAGGAGCAGCTCTTCATTTGCAGAAAGAAACTTTGTTGGTTCAGAAGCCAACGAAGAGGTGGGAGGGAATCATGTAAAACAGCTCAGCCATGCTCCGCCATCTACTCAGGGAAAAGTGGGCTGAACCACGTGGCACAAAAGCTGAAGACCCAGCAAAGTACACAACTGCCCCAATTAGGAGTCTCCAGCGTGAAATGGTAGGCACCTGCCATCTCAAGAAGTATAAATTCATGGGGCCCGAGTTTTCAAAATTGAAAACAAAATCACTGGCCGTGCTCCCTGAGATAGCTCTTCTTGATAGAGGCTTACAGGATGGGGAGGGAGCCGGGGGGCGTACATGCTCCCCACCCTGGGAAATGCCAGAAGCAGAGGGGAACCCGTTCCATGTCAACCAAAGAACAAGTCATGGGAGACCAATTTGATGGTGCCTCCCTGACAGAATTTCAGGATTCACCAATGCTGAGTGCAATACACATATTCTAGTCAAAGTTTAACAAAGCATTTGACAATAAGATCTATTAGGCTGCGGAAGAGTCTTCCCAAACAAGTGTGGGGATGCTCTCCCTAGGGACCTTTCAAATGAAACAAGACAGCCCATTCGAGGAAGCATACTGCCGGGGACAATGGTGTTTTTTGTTTTTTTTTCCCCTCTAGGTTCCTTGATTTAAGTGGACCACTTAACATGTCTTGGGTGAAAGTATGATAAGCACCATTGAAACAAGTCCCTTTTCCAAAGGAAAGGGTAAACATCATCACAGGCTTATTGAAACACTTTTTCTTCTTTCCCTCTTTGCTTAGACATCAGAAAGTGGGCTCTTCTCAGACAATCCCACTTCCCTGAGCTACAGAGCACCAGAGGGCCACCCCCCTGCCCGGGGACGGTAGCGGTGAAACTTACAATGCCAATGCCACAGGCCAGGCCCTGAGGGAGAAAGGGCTCCTGGCACACACTCACTCTGCCCCCATGTCCTACTCCCCTGCCAGTCCAGCGAGTGGGTCAGAGTGTCCAGTGGTGCTCTCTACCCAAAAATGAAACAGAATTGTTGGCACAGCTTGACAATTCACACAACAGGCACATGACGCAGACTGAAGGCCCTGAAGTCCCCTGTATGTCCAATGTGATAAAACACATAACAGCATGCCATTTCCTATCATTCCTTGCCTTTAACCAGCCATACAAATATTTATAAGCTGGAAAATAACAAAACTGCTTGTCTGCCATATGAACACTAATTGCTTCCCTGGTTACACTATGCTACTTTGGAGGGGGCAAAAAAACAATTTTTTTAAACCTTGCTACCAAATATATGCAGAATTTGTTTTCCAATGATCGCCTAATAAGGCTACCTCTTAAGTCTAGATATGTAAAAAAATTGCCCTTTTCACAGTTGATAAAATACAAATTAATCCTTAGAGAATTCAATATGTGCCTGTTTATTACTTTCAAATCTGAAGGTACCATGGCAATTAATATGGCTTCCATTAGCCTGTGAGAAACTCAGTAACTTTGCCTTTGAAACTAGAAATAAATGCGAAGCTGACCCTGTTTTAAATGCCTCCTACCTGAGTGTGTGCATGAGCGCGTATTTACTTTCAAATGTGCTATGAGAGGTGTGATTTGATGCCCTTCAGAAGATCACAATTGCCAAAGCTCCTGTGTAGTTAGAGCCTTGCTTCTAGAATCAATTTGAGTTCCAAAAGCTTTAAATTGCAGTGTCTTCAGGGTATGAAATAATGTTGTTTGTATGCAATGGCAAGTTCAGTTTATTATGAGAAATGAAAACATTTTAAAAATTAAAGAAACGTTTTTCTTTGTGTTCACAGTTCATTGTGTTAGTTTAACCCCCACACTTAACCTCCACAGTTCATTTTATAAACTCGCCTTTTGTTTATTTTTGCATGCATGCAGACTTAACCCTTGCTTGCCCACTTTTTTTTTTTTTTTTTTTTGCATGCCAGGTAAATGAAGGATTTGAGAGCAAACGTGCATTTCTCCCACCTCCTGGGAGTGTGTGGTTGGTAAGCTGCCCAACTCCATAATTACATTTGCAGAAATTTGAGTATTCCTCACTTCTTAACCCAGCCTTCTTAGAAAGCCACTCTGTTTTCACCTCTGTTTATTTAGCACACACATTTCAGTTTTCTCAATGAAATTCAAAGTATCTGAGGCCATAACAACTTATAACCTAAGCCAGACTCAAGTTTCAATCTGTATAATAATTTTATCCAACATTTCGCGGTGCTGATACTGAGAGCTTTTCATTTTTTATCTTGGACTCAAAATTTTAGCCTAAAACTAAAAGGATCATTTTTTTCCTTCTTCAAAATGAAACCCTTCAGCACTTAATTCTTTAAGTGCATTACAATCGGGCAGGTTTTATTCACATTGTTTCAAGGCTAGGATGTCTGTTTGATAGTCTGCTTTTGTGTATCCATCAGTGAAAGTCTATATAATTTCCTGTAATGGTCTTGGTTTATTTACCATTTCGGCAGTCTATTTGTTTAGGCTAAAAGGACGCCTCCTATGCGGAGTTAAGGAGAGCAGCCCTCTTTGCTCTGAGAATTATGTCACCTCTTCTGTCCCGTTTCAGCCCATGGAGATCTTTTGACAGACAGCACGAACGAATCTGCATAAGGAAAAGTAAGTGACAGCTGGGGTCAGACTCTCTCTGTTTAATGACACTGCCAGTTACACATTTTGAATTGTTTAAATATGAGTCTACCGCTTCCACAATCATCATTTCACTGGTTCCACTTTTCATACCCAACAGCCAGGAAACTGACACGTAATTACACACTTGCTGATGGTATTGCCGGTGCCGATAATTAAAAGTGCCACCCGAGGATTGCGATTGCTAGTCTACAGCTGGGATGTTGTCAGGAGGCGGCCACTCCAGCAGCTTTTAACGCCGTCTCCGTGCAGGTGGACCTCGGGTCCCAGCGCTGGAGGAACTGGCCGGCCTCTGGACATCATTTGCGGCGTCTCACACAAATGAAGAAAATCTATTAACAATCCAGTAAGTGAAATGCAACGCGATGACCCACGGGTTAAATCGCCTGCTTGGACTCAGCAGTCGGGTCTATTAGCTATTGTTCTTTTCTTCCCCCTTCTTGCTGTTTTTACTGAAAAGATCATCAGTGTTCTCCTGCCTCTGAGTGTCGCTTCAAGTTTCACCGGTAAAGTTAGGCGCGAGGCGAAGAGTGTACAGCTCAGTTAGCTGCATGCCTGTGTCTGAGTAAAGAACTAGGGGAGCTCTGGGGGGAAGAAAAAATAAAAAACTTTAAACACTTACAAGTTTATTAAGGAAAAATAGTTTTAATTTAGGGGGAGGAAATGAGCTTGCGGAAAAAGAGACTGGGGGTGGGGACATTGGGACCCCCTGGGGGGGGAGTGTAAGCCCCACACTCCTGCCCAAGAAAGTGGTCATGCTGCTGGCATGACATCTGGTGACTTCTGGCATCCCAGTTTCTCCTTCATCCACACAAGGACACACAGAGGGGGCAGAAGTGTGAAAAGTTGTTAAAATCATCTAAATAGGGCAGGCAGGGAATGCAAAAAGGACGGGAGCCATCATCAGCGGGCATGCGCTGTGGCTTTATGAATGCAATGCATTAAAATACTAGTAAAAAGTAACTGGAAAAGTTAAAGCTGCCACAGACACGCGATAACCCAAGTTTTAATAGGTCCCGACAGCGTGACAGAAGCAGCTTAGCCTAGAATGAACTATATTAATTCAATTCAAAAAACAGGCAATGGATTCATTGTATCAGGCCCGAACCTCATCATCGGCACCGGTCTACGTGTGTCCATGGGCTGCCTGCCTTTCCAAAGAACCTCACGTGCTTCTCCCTGGGAAAACGAAGAGAAGACCTCTCCCTACACTGCCCGGAGCTCAGCAGTAACGCCACACAGCAGGAGGAAGCGACCTCATACGCAGGCAACTGCACCTCACACCCCCCTCGGCTGACCTCCCAGCCTGTGTGCCAGGATGGAGGGGTCCCCAGGACTTGGGGCGCTCCTACTCAAACCGGAAAGTCCAAGGCCACCCAGGACAAGTGGACCAGCTGTGCACTCAACTCCCATATTACAGAGAAAGCTGGACTGATTGTGTTCTTCACCTTTTTCAATCCTGATGCTGAATGACAGAATTACATGTTTTGGGCTGACAGGGCTGGGTCCCTTTATCCCAGGAAGAGCAGAAGTGCTGGGCAGGGGTGATCACCGTGTATTTCCTAAAAAGCTCTAATTTTACATCTACTGTAATTTAAAATGTGTTAACATTAAAACCACGAGGATAGATTATGCAATGGACAACAAAAGTGCGTGCACTTTTAAGAGGAAACACACCATTCAGAGGGTTTTTGCTGGATGGACAGCCAGGGTTCAGCTCACACCCGGGGCATATTTACGGATGCATTTGAGCAGTGTGGATCCAGTCCCCTTGCCCTGTCCCCCTTCAGGCCACAGCAGCGAAAGACACGCCCAGGGACACCTTACATCTTCTCAGCTATCCAGCTCCTCCGGGTGTCTTCCCTGCCTCAGGGACAAGGTTCAGCCCTCCCTGCTCTGTGGTCACTTGCAGCCTTGATGGTCGGTCCTTATCTATCAGTGGTGACAATACCGCCTTTCTCCCCGGCCGCCATGAGGCTCGTGTGACCTAACACACGTGAAGACAGTGCTTATGCCTCCAGACATCATGGGATCTGCTCAGTTTCGTGGTTTAAGAGGAAAAGGGACAAAACTATTTTATTCACACACAGTCCACAAATTTGAAATGTTCTATTGATTACGATTGTCACAGAAATACCATTAAGTTCTTGTTAATGGCGCTTTCTTACAGTACATGCACTAGAAGAATCCCAGGGGTCAGTTCTCAGCGACCACTCAGGAGACAGAGCCGCAGGCAGTACACCACCCGGGCACTTTTATCACATGGGTCCTTACGGTTACAATTGTGCTGGGTTGTCTCCCCAACACTCAAAATGAATCAATAAACCAAAAGTTTAAAATGTTTAAATAATTTTAATGACAAGTATGAGGTAGGACAATTAAATTCGTGAGCTTTGTTGCAACGATGTTGCTAACTTTTTTTGATATCAGAAGGATTGTTCATCATGAATTTGTACCAACTGGACAAACAGTGAACCAAGTTTACCATTTGGAAGTGCTGAAAATGCTGCGTGAAAAAGTTAGACGACCTGAACTTTTCACCAACAATTCATGGCTCTTGCATCACGACAATGTACCAGCTCACACGACACTGTCTGTGAGGGAGTTTTTAGCCAGTAAACAAATAACTGTATTGGAACACCCTCCCTACTCACCTGATCTGGCCCCCAATGACTTCTTTCTTTACCCGAAGATAAAGGAAATATGGAAAGGAAGACACTTTGATGACATTCAGGACATCAAGGGTAATATGACGACAGCTCTGATGGCCATTCCAGAAAGAATTCCAAAACTGCTTTGATGGGTGGACTAGGCACTGGTATCGGTGCATAGCTGCCCAAGGGGAGTCCTTCTAAGGTGACCGCAGTGATATCCGGCAATGAGGTGTGTAGCACTGTTCTAGGATGAGTTCACGAACTTAATTGTCTGACCTCATACTTTTAATACTTAATAAATATTAAAATAAAATAGAGGTATTTTATTTTTTAAATAAAATAAAGAGTAGTTTTAATAATTAACGATTTTTTTTTAATTTTTAATAGGAAAATAATAACCTAAATACTCCAACAGAGTGATTGTTAATAGTGAACACACATTATGAAAATTAAATCTGTGACACCTGATAATTTCTATCAAGCATTCAAAAAGAGTCAAGAACTATTAAATAGTAAGGTGATGATTATCTGAAATTTGAGTTTTCTTGACCCGCCAGTCCACATGTCGCTAGCATCCTGTATCTTCCATGAAACTTTCTCAATTACTGGCATGAAGACATCAAAGAAGAACAAACCAAATGTCAGAAATAGCATCAAGATGACAGCCTCCCCTGCAGAAACAGGTCAAGTCACACTTGGACTGAGAAACCTGTGAAGCTGGCCACCAGTTAGTGCCACGGTTGGGGAATGAGCTGAATGAACTGCTGGGGAAATTCCTGTATGACATCAGTCGTAGGTCACAGAGCAATGGCGGCATCCTCATGTCCACTCCAGCAGGCGTCCTGCTGTGCCGTGGGCAAAGCGCCTTCCTGTCACAGCCCACACCAGCCCTCCCTCCGAGGGACAGACATGTGCTGGACCTCACACTGCCCGCACAACATACTAACCCAACAAATCCGCAGGGACGTGGTGAGGACGCAGGCTGCGTGAGGAGAGCTTTCCCATTTGCTGAGTAATTACCTGTGGGCAGGGATGCAGAGGACACAGACCCGAGGAGTGTGGGGCCAGCCGGCGGGGCCGACAGCAGCCCATCTGACACGGGACTTATGCACTTTCACTCCTGCGGGGCTGGACGCTCTGCTCTGGACTCAGGGTTGATGAAAATCAGAAGACTCGTGACGTGCTTCAGGCACAGGAGCAAACCAGGAGTGCCTGGCAGACAAGCAGACAGCAGGGCTCTGCTTCCCCACACTGGGGGACAGGGAGGGCCTCACACCAGATCGTGAAGTGAGCGAGGAAACAAACACTTTTCTTCGGGACACTTTAAAATGCCACTCAAGAACACTGTCTGTTTTTTAAAGGCGTATTCAAATGGCCTAAGTGAGGAGACACAGTATTTTGAATAGGCCACGTTCCACCCGGTGATGGATCTGCGATCGACGTCACCAAGGTCTTGAGGTCACCGGCCCACGTGACAAACAGGTGCTCACACAAGCCGATCCTGAGCAGGATTAGTACTCACCCCGTTCCCAGCAACCGCAGCTCTAGGTTAGATTTTCTAATTTAGACTTTTAGAGGATGAGTAAAGACACTGAAGTTTGACCTAACAAAAGGTTTAGCGATCACTGTCAAGCAGAAGCCCCTCTACTGTTAACACCATGTTCATTGCGCATACACAGTAAGGGTTCTTGTTCAAAAGAAAACATAATGTTGAAAAATTAAATCGGGATGCAACTGTGCATTAACCCAAATTCCAGCCCCTTTACTCTATGCGTTGAATTGGGTCAATTCTGTACAACAGAAATCTCTGCATTGCTGAGTCTTAAACAACCGAAAGCAAAGATGGGCCCCAATGCCCACATTTAAGTCACCCTCTAGATGTGGCTGAGCAAGAACTACATGTGACTGTGCATTTGTGAATTTGATGGGCTTTTTCTATTTCCATCTGGCAGCAGAGTAGCCATGCAGCCAAACAGGAGAGCTATAGGGAAAAGAGATGCACGGACGGAAACATGGAGAGTCAGTGTGAAACCGTTAGTATCTGCCTTTGATGTGCTATGGACCTACTCCTGCTCTCTAGGACACGCCGCTGGCCGTGTCCATCTCTGCATCCCAGCCAGCCAGCAGGCGTTAAGGCATCCTGAGACACACGGCGCCCCAAAGGCAGCCACCCCGCTGCCTCCGCCTGGGGTAGCCATTGGATAACAACCGTGGGCCCTGAATAACGACCTCACAAACAAACAAACAAAACCACATCCAGGGCCCGACCCACGTGGGAAAGCAGTCAGTGAGCAAAGGGAAAGACGCAGGCCTTTACACCCTCCATAACCCTGGGAAGGAGAACCAGTTAGGAATTCCGAGGTTTCACTCCTGCTGGATGTGGTGAGGTGTGAGGGTTTTAAAAAGACACACTGAGGCTGAGCTGCTGGAGACTTTCTTTTATTTTTCTTAAATTATGGGTGGGGGTCTCTGCCCAGGGGTGAGGTGGGACCAGCATGTGTGGCTCCACCCAGGCCCTCCGGGACCTTTCCTGCCACTGTGAACACTTCTTCCCACACTACCCAGGAGCCTGCAAAGCTTCCGGTCAGGACCAGAACTTTTCATGGGTCGCCACATTGGATAAACTATTTGACAGGAGGCCACTCTGCCCATAAAAACATCAGTGTGTCCCCTAAAAACAAGGGGGGTGGCTTTTATAAAGGACCAGACTCTTCCAGGATTCTCCGGCCTCGACAGACAAGTCCTACTTACCTCCCCGGCCCCTTGCCCACCCTTCCCTCAGCAGCCCCTGGGGGCCCACGGAAAACTGCCCTTGGGGAAAGTGTTGGTGCTCATTCATACTGTGGCCTAAACAGCTTCGCGTCATTGAACGGACGTGTTGGCGGGTACCAAAGTCTTAAGCTAAAGAAGAATTTCCCTACAAATCAAGGGAACAGTCAGACTTTCATTTCTTCACCTCCCTGAAGAAGCGATGCACAGAAGAAAGACGGGGTGGCCACAATGATTGTGGTGGGGACAGAGGAAGGAAAGATGCCTTGAAGGGGGCCTGCTGCTCGGCCCAGCGCTCCCTGCAGCCCCCTCCGGCCCCCCACCAGCCTTCCTGCTGGTGGCCTGGCAGCCTCCATTCCCACATATCCACGCTGACACCACAGGTCCCTGCAGCTGAAGGATGCCATTTCAAATGCAAAAAGGCAAGTCACTGCTGCCATATTGATTGCCAGCTGCCAGAGTCTGCTTCCCTCGGCCAAACACTGAGTGACTCCAGTCACAGGCCGTCACAGCCGAGTGCACAAAGGTGACAGGGCACTGGCTGCACACAGGACGCCTGCCTGGATGGCGGCAAGTGCCTGGCTCACGAGGAGCGGGGTAATCACGGCCGTGTCACAGCACTGCTGACACTGCCGCCTCACTCCCACGGATGTCTGGGCTCCCTGGGAGCTCTGCCCCAGGCTGCACTCGCATGCTGGGCTGGCAGGGCTGAGCTCACCATGGGGCTCCGGCAATCCTGGTGGCAGTGGCACAAGAAACAAGGTTGTGGACTCGGGGAAGGAAAGGCAGACAGGTCCTACCACCCAGAGGGCGGGGCTGCTCTGAACAGGGTGCCAGCCTGGGGCTGGCAGTGCACTGGGGCCCGTGGGACGATTCATGCTCCCCAGGGCCAGCGGCGGATGCTCTGAGCATCAAGTGCTGACGGGAGGGTCCTACCCATTTCCTGGACCTCTCTGGGCCTTGCTACCCATAACCAGGCCCAAATATCCCCCCAGAGAAGCCTGGCTCAGCCCACCGCACTGCTTGCGGTGTTTCTCTGACCATCTCCCCAGCTCTTACCTGCCCAGGGTACATCATGTTTATGAAGACTCAGCAAGAGACTATATGCTGGTTGCCTTAAATAAAGTGAGAGAAGGAATATACAAACAGGCAGTGGACAGACCACAGATGGCAGTGAAAGTCTGCAGCAACCAGCCAAGGAGGCCAAACCACAATGTCTGCCACAATCAGCCCAGGAATGTCACATCAGTCAATACCTGCCGGCATCCCTCGTCTTTGCTCTCACTTCTAACGCAGGACCAACCGAGAAAGCCAGATATGCTCCCCAACGAATCCCACAGTGAGCTGCCCCAGCTTCCCCAGGCCAACGGCCTCCACCAGGCACACCTGACGTCTCCCCTTTTCTACTGCAAACCTTTCCCGCCCCTCCACCTGCCACTGAGTGTCTGCCAGACACAAGTGAGGGTGGCCGAGCCCTTGTTAGAGCCGCTCGGAGCAAACAGTCTCATCTGAACAGTCTGTTCTCATTTGGGTAGTCTTTGTTTCTTTCTAAAAAGGACATGAAAGGACCTCAAAAATTTCACTTTAAATCTTCTCTATCTTAAGAGAATGAGAGAACAAACCACCGGCCTGGAGAAAATATTTGCAAATCATACATCTGATAAAGTACTAATATCCAGGTTACACAAAGAACTCTAAAACTCGACAGTAAGAAAACAAGCAACTCAATGAGAAATGGGCAAAACTTGAACAGACACCTCACCAAAGATGAGACACATGTGGCAATAAACATATGATGAGACATTCAGCGTCATTAGCCATCAGGGAAATGCAAATTAAAACTACTATACAGCCATCTGAATGGCGAAAATAAAAACCACTGTTAGGACCAAGGGCTAGAGAAAATGAGGATCAGTTGGATTTGTTGCTGATAAGAACGCAAAATGGCAGAGTCACCGTGGGGACAGATGGACAGTTTTTTGTAAACATACTTTGACCACATGACTCAAGAACCCCAATCCTAGGTTTTTACCCAATGAACATTTATATTCACACAAAAAATCTATACCTGAATGCTTATCACAATTCTATTTATAATTGCCCCAGACTGGAAACAACCCACCCGGAAAACATCTGTGGTTCATCCATATAAGAGGAAGAAACCAGCTGCTGATCCATCCAACAACATGAGTGTATCTCAGAGGCCAGTGAAAGAAGCAAGACCCAAAGTGACATCATGTAAGATTCATGTCAGTGACATTCTGGAAAAGGCAGAACTATAGGGAGCGCGAGCACAACCGCGATTGTCAGGGACTGGGAGAGAGGAAGTGATTTCCTGCAAAGATGCAATATGGGGATTTGGGGGGTGATGGAACAGACCTGTATCTTAATTGCGGTGGTTACGTGACTCTAAGCATTGGCCAGGGAGCTCACAGGACTGACCACCACAAGAAAGATTTCTACAGTATGTACATTGAAAAGGAATGGACATTTTAAAGCTCCTTTCCATCAACATAGCTTTTAGAACACTCATTTCCAGCAGCGCTCTGAAGGACAGTCCCAGTACTTTGTAGTCACAGGTTGCATTTGCGATGCTAAGATGCCATTAGTAATTCAGTCAAACACTAACTGTAACAATGGAAAATAATATGAACCTCTGCCATCATCACCCTATCCCTTCATCCATCTGCCCCACCCAGCACACTTTAAAGTCTATTGATTTACTTATATCTAGAGCACGTATTGTTTTCTGATGACAAAGGTAAAATACAGTAACTATAGGATATATTAAAAACAAAACAAATAGTACCAACTGTACCATTATAACCTAACTTACAATTTTCCTTTTTTAAATATTCATCTTTTCCTTGAATGACATTATTATTATTATTATTACCATTAATGAAACACTAAAGATCACATGTCACAAATACAAGGTATCTATAAAATGAACATAATTAAAATTTAAAATGAAATTGAAAAAATGAAATACAGGTAATGATACCTCTAAAACACATACTTGAAAATAAACATCTCAATGAAAAGAATTGAGTTCTTTTGATCAGTCAAGAATGAAGGGCTAAAGAAATCCAAGACAGCAGAGTAAACACAGAATCTGTTTCCTTCTCTGAACAATTAAAATTAAAACTAAATTATAAAATAATCAACCGGGACAATCATCTGAATTCCAGCTGAACATAAATTTTATAACTAAGGATACAAAGAAGACGTCACATAGAGACTCGTAGGAAGAGCAGAGACGCGAAACAGGCTGGTCCCAATCCTCTGTGTGGTGGATAAAACTTGGGAGGGATAGCTCAGCTGCTGAAGTTCCCCCAGAGGAATGAAAGACCCCAGTGTCACACCAAGATCCCCAGCCTGGAGCACTGGTGCCAGGAAGAGGAGCCACCCAACATCTGTCTGTAAAAAACAGTGGAGATTCCAACTGCCTGGTGGGACAGAAGGCGGCAGGAAACCCTGGCATCCTTTCAAAGGGCCCACACACAGATTCACTCGCTCGCAGGCACTCACCCTGGGCTCTGGTGGAGGGACAGTGACTCAGGATGCATCAGAGGCACGGGGGAGCAAAACTGAAGTATGTTACTTGCACATGATGGCTGGAGGGCAGTCCGCATTTTCCCTGTGTGGAGTCCTTCTCCTGTGCAGCCAGCACTCAGGCACCACTTTTCTAGAGTTGAGCACACCCCCTCACAGCCAGATCTGAATCTGATTGGTCTGGTTAGCTCAGCTGCCCCACTCTGCTGACTCACTGGGACTATGCTCTACCCAAATCCCCCAATGCCAGAGTCACTTTCTGAGCAAACATCAGGCCCTGCCCGCATTGCACTCTTTCTTGGAAAACTATTGGAGTCCACAGGCTTCAGGCAGCAGCAACTGCCCTTGGAGTCCTCTGAGACTTTTGTTGAGTAGCTCCTGGGTCAGCACTGGCCCAAACTAGAATCTATATTAACATGGTAACCACAACATATCCCACCTAATGACTCCCTGAGACCCTGCCTCACCCACTTGCGTACTAATCAAATCTTTATCAGTGGCTGAACCTTAAGGGAGACGGCAGGTAAAAGTAGGCCTCAGGGTATCCTGACCTTTTGCAGAGCTACCCCAGGCCCGATACTGGTGGCAAACATCCTTGGTTCACAGCACGGCCTCTCCCACATGCCTCCAAGTTTACCACAGGCAGTGAACAACAGCAGATCACTTGGTAGCTCCTACCAGGTAGTCCCCAGCAGGCCACATGCAGGGGATGACCTGGGCCTGCACCAGAGTCTCTCCTAAGAGGACCCAGAACCAACATATTTGGAGGTTGGCTTCAGACCACAGCAGAGCACCACCCAATTAGCCCCACAAGTAGCAACATAAAGGTGGTCTCAACAGGCACCAGAACCCTCTGGGGCAAATCCCACTCAGTGGGGTAAGCCTCCCACACAACAGCCCGTAAACTGTGGACATGGCCAAACCCCACAGTCAGTCAGCCTGAAGGTCAATCCCACCCACTGATGTGCCAATATGAATCAAGGATCAAGTATAACAGGAGGGCACACACAACCTACACAAGGGACACTCCTGGAGCACCCAGAGCAGCTGACCAGGGAGACTGTGCCACTGGGTCCCACAGAGCACTTACTACATAAGGCCACCCGGCCAAGACTGGGAGATATAGCAGATCTACCAGATACACAGAAACAAACACAGAGAGGCAGCAAAATGAGGAAACAAAGAAATACATCCCAAAAGAAAGAACAGGAGAAAACTCCAGAAGAAGAACAAAATGAAATGGAGGTAAGCAACCAACCAGATACAGAGTTCAAAATAATGTTATACGGATGCTCAAGGAACTTAGTGAGAACTTCAATAAAGAGATAGCAAGCATAAAAAAAGGACACAGAATTCATTAAAAAAAAAAAGAACCAGTCAGAAGTGAAGAATACAATAACTGAAATGAAGAATGTGCTAGAAGGAATCACCAACAGACTAGATGAAGCAGAAGATCAAATCAGCATTTTGAAAGACAAGGTAAGAGGAGGAAAAAAAAGACAATCAGAACAGCAAAAATAAAAATTAATCCCAAAAATGTGGAGAGTTTAAGAGACTCATGGGACAACGTCAAGCATGAGAACATTGGTATCACAGGGGCACCAGAAGGAGAAGAGAGAAAACAAGAGATTGAGAACCTATTTGAAGAAATAATGACTGAAAACTTTCTTAATCTAGTGAAAGAAATAGACATACAAGCCCAGGAATCGCAGGGAGTCCCAAACAAGACGAACCCAAATAGGCCCACACTTAGACACATTATAATTAAAATGGCAAAAATTAAATACAGAGAGAGAATCCTAAAAGCAGCCAGAGAAAGGCAACTAGTAAGTTATAAGGGCACTAACATAAGATTGTCAGGGGATTTCTCAACAGAAACTGCAAGTCATAAGGGATTGGCACAAAATATTCAGCATGATGAAAAGCAAGGACCTAAAACCAAAACTACTCTACCCAGCAAGGCTGTCATTTACAATCAAAGGGCAGATAAGGAGCCTCCGAATAAAGAAAAAGCTAAAGGAGTTCATCATCACTAAACCAGTATTACGAGGAATATTAGAGGGACTTATTTATGATGGGGGGGGGGGACTTATGAATAATAAAATGTCAATAGCTACATATCTATCAACAATTACTTTCAATGTAAATGAATTAAGTGCTCCAATCAAAAGACATAGGAGGGCTGAATGGATAAGGAAACAAGACCTTTACATATGCTGCCTACAAGAGACTCACTTCAGATTGAAAAACACACAGAGACTGAAAATAAAGGGATGGAAAAAAGATATTTCATGAAAATGGATATGAGAAAAACAAACAAACAAAAAGCTAAGGAAACAATACTAATACCAGAAAAAATATCCTTTTTTAAAAAAATTTATTGGGGTGACAATTGTTAGTAAAATTACATAGATTTCAGGTGTATGGCTATCATCAACAAGACAAATAGTAACAAGTGTTGCAGAGGCTGTGGAGAAAAAGGAACCCTCATACACTGTTGGTGGGAATGCAGACTGGTGCAGCCGTTATGGAAGGCCGTGTGGAGGTTCCCCAAAAAATTAAGAATAGAATTACCATATGACCCAGCAATCCCTCTCCTGGGTATAATATCCTTTAAAACAAAGGCTATAACAAGAGACAAAGAAGGACCCAGTAATCTCACTTCTAGGTGTTTATCTGAAAAAAAACAAATGCTACTTCGAGGGGACGTGTGCATCCATATGTTCATTGCAGCATTGCTTACAATGGCCAAGATGTGGGGGCAGCCTGGGTGTCCATCGATGGATGAATGATAAAGAGGAGGTGGCACATAAATTCAATGGAATATTGCTCGGCCATGGAAGGGAATGGATTCCTGCCATCTGTGGCAGCATGGGTGGACCTGGAGGGTGTTGTGCTGAGTGGAGTATGTCAGACACAGAAAGACAGATGCAGTGTGATTTTTCTTATATGTGGAATCTAAAAAACAAAATAAACAAACAAAACCGAAACAAATTCATAAATACAGAAAATATTTCGATGGTTGCCAGATGGGAGGGGCATAAGAGTGTGGGCGAAAGAAGGGGACGTAAGAAGTACAAATTGGTTATTACACAGTAGTCATGGAGAGGTAGGTATAACACAAGGAATAGAGTCAATAATATTGTAATAACTATGTATGGTGTCAGATGGGTACTAGATTTGTTGGGGTGATAGACAGAAGGGGGTTGGGGGACAGGATGAAAAAGGTGAAGGGATTAAGAAGTACAAACTGATAGTTACAAAATAGTCACAGGGATGTAAAGTACAGCCTAGGAAATATAGTCAATAATATGGTAATAACTATGTACAGTGCCAGGTGGGTACTAGACTCGCCAGCGGATCACTTCTTAAATTATGCAAATGTCTAACAACTATGCTGTACACCTGAAATTAATATAAAATAATATTGAATGTTCAAAAAATGTAACAGCATCATCTTCTATGGTAGTATGCCAATAAATAATGTTTAAAAAACAAATGAATGAAGGGCCATTCAGTGTTCCAGAGGTTCTTGAAGTAGAGGGTCCAGTAGTTCCCCAAAAGGGTTTGTGGAAACAGATGCAGAGCTGGCACCACCCTGACCAGACTTTCTAATTAGTAGGCCTGGGGCAAGGTTTGCAAATCTGCACTTCTAGTAAGTTCTCCGGAGTGGCTACTGTTCTGGTCTGGGGACTCCACTTTGAGAACCCTGGCTTCAAGATGCACTTCTGTCTCCTAGGTGATTCCAGTTTTCAGTCTGAATATAAGTAAATACCAAGAACACCAATTCACATTTTCACATTCTCAGAAATACTTCACCATCTTTCCTTGGTGACCTTGGATACTGAGAATGAATTCTTAACAAAATGATGTAACTTGGGGTTCCAGACGCCACCTCCAGTGTCTGCTCTTCAGAATGAATGAGTCCACTAAGTCCAGGAGGTGACCAGAGTTTTTGTTCTTGGTTGACTCCCCACTCCCACCGGCATGGGGAAAACACTCATGAATACCTTTTATCAAGACTCTCCAGTGTGTCTTCATAAGATCTAAAATATTTTTCAGTGGGTTCTTCAGATGTTTCATCGCTGGGTCATCTAACGGGAAGAGAATGTCGCTTGGCCACCAGGCCAGGAGACCCCCTCCAGCCTTGTAGTCACCTTGTAGTCCTGCTTGTGGAATACCGGTGTCAACTTAAGCCGCCTTCTCAGGATCAATGTAGGTTGTTCAAATGAACTAGTGTGTCTGCATCATATGCTAATTTGCAGAGCCGGCTATAATCATGCATGTAATCCCATAGTTTGGAGATTTCATCCAGAAAGCTCTTGAAACCCAAATAGAAGAGGATTTTTTCAAGCAAAGGCCGAGAAGCATCAGTCTGAACCAAGACTTGTCTATGGTGAGCGGCTGTCTCAGCAGGGGCCGTCTCTGCCCATGGTTGACAGTTCGACAGCTGTTTCCCTCTCTACCACAGTCCCTGCCACTACCTGGGGTTCCCCTGTGCAGGCTTCAGAGTGGAGGGGTTAAGTGCAGACCATCCATTCTGCATCTATGCAGCCAGAAGGAGGCCTGAGAGCTGAGTGTGGCATGTAAAGGGGAACTGCCTATTTTAATAAGCCTCACCCCAATGACAATCATGAAAACACCACTGGTCAGAAAAGCTCATGACACATCTTTTTCCTAAACTTACCGTATTTTGCCATGTAATGCACTCCTGTGTATAATGTGCACCCACGTTTTTGGCACAAACTTTCATGGGGAAAAAAATCTTTCATTTTAATTTTTTAATTCAAATTTTTATTTGTTTACATTTAAGTACTTGTTTTTTGTATTATAAAGGAATTTAAATTTTAACATATTATGGCACAGCAATTTTATGCAACAAATAATGACAAAACACAACAGATACAAGGTACAAGAAATTTTATATACTGGTAACAAATTTATGATATTTACACTTCATAGAAGGCCAAGAACTCTTTGTCGTTAAAGCTTGTCGTAAGTTCAACAAAACCGATTGTTATATTCCAGGGTATTATTTTGAACATGGACATTGTTACCGATTTTTAGAGTTATACTCTTAACTCATAAGCATAAATAAAAGAATTAAAAACATTTATTTAGATACAGAATTAGTAGTACCCGTGTATAATGCGCATCTTTATTTTTCCCTCACAAATTTGGGCAAAAAAGTGCGCATTATACACGGCAAAATATGGTATGACAATTAAATTTTTTTTTAATTCTTTACATACTAAAATCTATTTTCACACCATTGGTGATAAGCATGAGGTCCTCATAGTATTACATTAAAATATACGTGCTTCCTGAATAAGTTCAAGAAAAATATCAGGGAGTGACCGAGGTCACAGACAAATTGAAGATAAAGATGGCCCCAGGAGGAGAAAACCTAATTAAGCTATTGTAAGCTTATAAGAATGAATTCACTGAACCAATATTCAATAAATATGTTCATTTCCTCATTTATTTTCGAAGGATTTGGTCTCTGTATTCCTTTGCTCCCTCTGAGCGATAAATAAAGGATGGATGGGTGGGTGATGGATGGTAAAGCAGAATCATCATTAGATCTAGAAACAGGTCTTCGTCTCCTGTTCAGTAGCTGTGTTACCTCGGTCAAGTCACTTTACCTCTCTGAGCTTCGTTTCCCAATTTTTAACAAAAGCACAAAACTTATTGCCCCACTGACCTTTTGAGGTTATTGTGAGAACTACTCTATGTTCAGTGATAAAAAGGAAGGGATTATTACGACATACATTTATCCATTGGTTTAATTTCCTTTATTTTGTTTTATTTGAACTTTGATGTGAACCAGGCTTTGTCCAACTTAAGCAAATGGTTCATTGGGACATTTAACTCACGTCATTGGTTGACACGACAGTTTTCAAAAAGAATAGGTAACGACAGTAGCCAATATTTTATGAGGATGTCCGAGGTTGCAGGCATAATTACTTGGTCAAGAAGAAACTTGAAAAGAAAAACAAAAATGCTAATACACTTCAGCAGCTGCATCATAAATTTAAATAAAGTGAGCTCTACGTTCAGAAAACACTTTAAAATGCTTGTGGACTTTCAAACGAAGGAACAAAGGAGGGATTTTCTGAATCTTTCTCCAACTGCTGCTTTGTCAAACTCACCTACACAGTCTTGGGAGATTTTATTGGAGACAAAACAGCCACAATGAGCTGAACTGTTTTTTTGGTGTTTTTTTCCCCCCATCTTTTAAACAAGGACTGGTGATTCTCCACCAAGGCTGCACTACTGACATCCCAGCCCCAGCAGTGGGGTAACTAATGAGACTAACCCGAGAGGTAAGCCCCAGTAATTCACTCACAGTCTAGACCAGCAGAGGAAAGGCGACAGCCAATCTCTGTTCCAGATTCTGATATGCGGGTGGGCAATACCACTGTAACCTCAGCTTTTTTAAACAATTAATGTGTCAGCAGGGCTGTGTTCCTCCTGGAGTCTCCAAGGGAGAATCCACCTCCTGACTTTCCCAGCTCCTAGAGGCTGTCTACTTGCCTTGGCACATGGTCCCTCCCTCCATCTTCAAGGCCAGCACAGTGGTTTGAGTTCTCCTCACACTGCATCTCTGACTAACTGTTCTGCTTCCCAATTCCACATTTAAAGACCTTTGTGCTTACACTGGGCTCACCCGGATAATCCAGGGTCAACTCCTGAATTTTAAGGTCAGCTGATTAACAACCTTAATTCTATCTACAACTTTAATTCCCTTTCACTACATGATATAACATAGTCACACATTCGAGGGATTAGAATGAGGACATCTTTAGGGGGCATTACCTAAATGTCCTACTAGAATGATCCACCTCCTTCAACCCTTTCTCCTCCCATACCTCTTCTTCAAGAAAGAACTATTCTCAGGGCAAATAACAAAACAGGTTTTAGATATTACCTCTCTCTTCACAGAGCATCTGTTCTTTGCAGAGGGACATAGCACCACATCTATAATGGACATCTGGAACCAAGTCTTTTAAGCCCAAGGAATGAATCTGTAACTGTATAGTTAAGGATGGAAGAGTTATAAGAGAATAAGTAGGCCTTCGAGGGTGTGTGTTGTGGACTCAGAGCCTCTGACTTCACCTGTCATTGATTCATTAATTCATTCAACCAACATTTACTGAACGCCCATGACCTGCAACATGTTGTGAGGGGTGAGAGTCAGGTAAGACCATAGTTGCCCAAGGTCCCAAGGAATTCATGACGCAGCCCATGGGAAGACATGAAAGTGGATGTGGGGCTCTAAAGGCATGAGGTGTATCTCCTCCTTAGCCTTCTCCGTAGCCCAACAGTTTCAATACAATGTAGCAGGAAGCTGAGGACACACCACCTATTTCCAACTGCTGTCTTAACCCTTTCCTTCCTACAGCCTTAACCCATAGGTGAGATCACCTCTTATCCCTGTATTAAGATATTCATAAAGATGAACACAATGGCAAATCTTGTATTCACTTAGGCCCCAAGAAAGCCAAACGTTGCCAAGAAGGGCAAGAATGGTCATGGAGATATCTCAGCACAGAGGAACTTGGGGTTCAGTGGAACAAGTACTTATTATAGAATCATATCCCAGTAGGAATGCAACTTCCAGCAAGTTTCCTGGTGCACAGAATGGAGATACTAATACCCAGCTAGTGAGGTTGTTGTGAAGATTAAATAGAATGATAACAGATGTAAAGCCATCATCACCTAGTAGGTATCCATTAAACATTAGTTTTCTCTGCCTCCAGCAGTTACTCACAAATTATCAGCATTTGCTGAATCCTGAAATACCACCAAGCTACTCAAAACAAATCATTATAAACACCATGCTCATGCTGGCTGTAACTTCTTTCCAGCTCTAGCAAAATCATGTAAGAACCACTCAGGGACATATGGATCTAACAAGGGGAGCATCTGAACTGGGCACAGTTCCATCATTGGGCTCCACCCAACAGCCGACTAGACTTCCTTCCACTTTTTCAAAGTTGCTCCAATAAAAAAGAGGTGAAGTCAGGCTTTCTTTTCTTAAACCCAAAGTGAGGAACAACCTTCCCACGGGGGTGGGGCAGGTGTAGGATGGACAAGACACCCAAATGACAGGTTCAGTTAATAGCAGGACTCGATGGAGTTGTCCCCATTCAAGAATGAGCAACACTCCTCAATAAAGGTCTAGCAAAGATAGAACCCAAATAAAACAGGGGATGTATCATGAAAAAGTCTAATGATAGGCATATTATACTTCCAAAGAATCTCTCCAAAAACGGGGGGTGGAGGGGGAATCTTCCAGTTAAATGTTTTTTTTTTTTTGTATTCTCAGATAAATTTAAGAGAAAATGGAACATGGGAGAAATAGCTGAGAGAAGAACTATAAGAGATAAAGCACAGGATGTTACAAAACAGAGATAAAATAAAAAATAACAGAAGCGGATAATCTAAGATACCAAAACTGGTAGAGAAGTGAGAATCTCAACGCAGCAGGAATTTGAAAAGACAATGCTGAGACTGTAGGCACATGGATGAGCCTGTGGAAAATTCCACAAAATGAAGCAGAAGAATGAAGGGTTATGAGGAGAAAGTGGTAGATATGAAAGGAAGACACAGGTTCTATTTCTGAGTCAGTTGGTTTCAACACAGATGTGGCTCTTTTATTCACTCACCCATTCTGAAATGTTTTGCATGACTGAGTTCTGACAGTGTGCAGACGCTGTTCTAGGGCTTCAGACACAGCCACTGCCTCCCTCGGGCTTACAGTGGGGACATGGCAGGGAAGGAGCGAGAACCTGGGCAAAGTTCAGAGACCGGCAACGAAGAAAACCAGTTGCGTGAGCAGGGAGTGGCGGGTGAGAACATAGGGCAGAAAATAAAGTCATTCCAAGTTCTAAAGGAAGGAACACTTTTCTAAACTAAAGAGCCGATCCCCAAATTCAGGGAGAAAAATTTGAAGATATGTGCAGAGAAGTGACTGGAGTTCAAGAAATTTTAAAATCCCTTAAGGTTGTTTTTTTTTTTTTTTAAGGGACAGCAAACCAGACAAGAAAACCAGCTCACAAACGTAAATTCCTGACTGACCCAAGATTTCGCTCACACGGTTCAGAGCCTGGAGCCCACAGAACAAGCTGGCGGCACTGACTCTCGCATCTGAGTGCAAAAGGTTGGCCTAGACACCTCTGTAAGTGTGCAGAACATGAAGGCTGACATTTAGAACTTCTGGATGCCTAGGACAGAACTGCTGTGAGCCAAATATCTGATCATTCTGAGGCAGGGGTCCAAAACAATCACTTTGAGAAACACTCTTTCCCAATGTTTTGGGGGAGGAAGTATGACTCTAGGATTTTATACCCAGCCAACATGTTTGTGTCCACAATGGATAGAAAACACATGTTCAAGTAGCACACACGAGCCCTTCATGGAAACAAGAAAGCTAGATGCAACCTAGGCAAACAAAGAAATAGGCAATGAGGAAAAATGAACTTCTTGTGAGCACCGAATGTGTTTAATTATGGAATCGAGATAAAGCAATTGCAAGAATCATGAGAAAAAAAAGCCAGAAGTAAATACATATGTTTATTTAATCAAGAATATTAGTATTATAACAAAAATAAAAATCCAGAGACAGGAAGGGAAGAGAAAGTATAAGTCCACTTATTTCCCCACTTTTTCATAGGTTGGGGCAAATCAGTACTATTTGAAGCTGAGCAATTAAGAATTAGAAATGTAAGAACTTTTTATTTAATTATAAAAATGAACACTAGAAGAACAAAAACGTAATTTTATCTTTCCAAATACTAGACAGGCTCTCTGTCTCTCTGTCTCTGTCTCTCTCTCTCTCACACACACACACACACAAACACACACACACAGACTTAGATTGTGTGAGCAAAAAATAGAAAACAAAGGAAACATAAAAATGAGAACAATAACATCAAATCATGCAAAACAACTTCTAAAAATACATCTGTCGTAACAAATGTCAATTGAATAAATTCACCTATTAAAAACTATTCTTTATGAAATTAAAATCCAACTATATGCTCTCGGAAACATTTTTAAAAGTTACCAGAAAGGTTGGAAACAAAAGGATGCCAACGAGAACATGCATGTAAGCCGTGCAGATTCCAAAGCGAGACATCCAGAAGCATTCCACCCTGTGCTGCACGCACACGCATGGGCTCTCTCAGAAGGCTCCCAGCTGCTCCAGGAGGTCTCTCTCACTTCCCTTTGGTTCCCTTCAAAGTGCTGCTTACTCTGTGAATTGTCAAATATCTGGTTTATTCACAATCTCTGGTCTGTCAATCACACACACCAATGTAAGTCGGGGGGGCAGGGGAGGGGGCAGATGTTTTTCTCTTACTCATCCTTGTCGCCCAGAACAGCACATGGGTGAGGACGCTCAGGAAATATTTTTTGCAAGAATGAAGAAAGAACAAATACAATTTCAATTACCATTGTGTAGATAGTTTGACATGAGGAAATCTATTAGTGCAATTCACATATCAGTTAATCAAAGAGAAAATGTAGTAAACAGACATTATGAAGAAAACTTGTAAAATTCAAAGTTCTTTTCTGATTAAAAGAACTTAAGAAATGGACTAGATTCATCCTAAAATAGTGTGCGTGCGCGCACACACACACACACACACACACACACACACACACCAGGTCAAAAGCCATTATAATACTTAAGGAGGCCAAGGGCTGTCATTCAACATAACAAATAAATAACCTGTTCTTAAGTCCTCGTATTGTCCTATAGGAGGATAGAGAAACATATGTCAAAATGTTAAGTAATTATTAAATCCATAGAAATAGAATGTTTACAAACCAACAGAGCAGAGGAAAACCTTGAAAAATCAAACAGAAGGCAACAAATGAGAAATGAAAAAGCAAAAGACGTTGTAATTACAAATGTTTGCTTATGTACTATTACTTAATATGACCATTGTTAAATATAAAAGATATTTGATATAAATATTTGAGCAATAAGAAACAACACATGAAGTCATTGGAGATATAGCTAAAGCAGTATTTGGGAAATAAATGAAGCCTTGGAGGCATATGGAAAAAAACTGAAGAAGAATAAACTAAATCTCCAACTCAAAAAGTTGAGTAAGAACATCAGAATAAACCAAATGCAGGTGGGAGAAAAGATAAAATTAGTAAGTAGAAAACATAGTGCATCTCTGAAAAAAAATGAGGACCAAAGAAAACTAGAAATAATAAACTATTAGTAAATTTGTTGGTCATGAAATTGCTATTCAAAAATCAATAGCTTCTCTTTAATAAATAAATAAATCAAAAAATGCACCGGAGGGGATTTCCCATTCACAATAACAAGAAACCAGACAAGATTAAGTATAAACTTAACAAACATGCAGAAGCATATTAGAAAAACATTTCACTCAGTGACAGGACATAAAAGAGGACTTGAGTAAACAGAAAGACACACCTCAATAGTAAGAAGACAGCAATTAGCACAAAATTAATAGATAAAAAATAACATCAGTAGGTTTTTTTGGAATTGGACAAAATTATTCTAAGAAGGTCATATGGGAAGTGTCGAGAAACATTTTTGAAAGAAGAGTAACCTGCATTAACAAAGCATCTAATAAATTTACACTATTTAAAGCAGCTTGATACATACACAATGTGCTAAAAATGAGAACTGCACACTAACAGAACAAAACAATTTTCCTGCAGGATACTTTAAAGAAATAGTTTTTTAAAAGGCAATATGATACAGAAGTAAGAATGGTTAGGTAAATACCAGCAACAGAATAGTCTCCAAAAATGTATAAAATACCTGCAGAAATGTCTGTGTTAACAATGCTGCCTTCAGAGTGTGGAGAAAGATGGACATTTCAGTGCATTGTCCAGGGCACGTGACTAGCCATCTCCAGGAAGGGGGGAACGAGTCACTACTTCAACTCTTTACACGAGAATAAATTTCATTTCGGCCAAATACTTTACTTGTGTGTGTGCGCGTGCTTTATTGAGGCATAATTGACGTATTTCTAAAACGAGACCTAGTTACTGCATACAATTTGAGGAGTTTGAAGATACGCATACACCTGTGATACCATCACCACAATCAAGGCAAGAAACATCTATCACCTCCCAATGTTTCTCCCTGTCCATTTGGGTTTTGTGGCTCATTTGGTTTGGTGTACTTGTCTTTGTTTTGTGGTAAGAACACTTCCCATAAGATGTACCCTCTTAACCAGTTTTTCAGTGCCCAACACTGATTTGTTAACTGGAGAGTTGGCACACTGGTTGCCAGGGCCTGGGCGCAGGGGGAATGGGGACTTGTGGTTCTACAGATAGAAAGTTTCAGTCGTCAAGATGAAGACACTGTAGACATCTACGGAGCATAGATTGTCACGTTAGTTCTAAAAGAAGCATGGATTGTCCTAATAAATTAGAAATGGCTAAAATGGTTATAATTGTGTACAAAGAAAGCTAGATAAAACAAAGGAGAAGACTGATAACGCTGACTCAATAAACTGCAAAATTCTGTAAAATAAAATTCCATGAGAAAATCGTGGGGGAAATGCTTCCAGCACCTATGACAGGCGAAAGAGAGGTTTTTGCAAATGTGAAAAGAACTCTTCCACATCTTGTTTGTTTACAGTTGATGACCCAAAAGGAAAATGTCCAGGATAGAAACACGTTGCTAACAGAAGAAATACAACAAAGATATGAAACAACCATAAGTAAGTGAATGCAAATCATACCCCAAAGTACCATTTCCTCTGACCAATTTGCAAAGGCTCCCCCACCTGTTGACGTCCAGTTCCTACAAGAGTATGGGAAAGGGGCACTCATGCATCCTTAGTGATAGCGTGGCTTGGTACAGCTTTGACAAGGGACATCGGGCAATATTCGCCAACATTTACAGGGCACGCGCTTTGACCAAATTCCACGTATGAGACTTAGTGTTAAGAATGCACTCACTTGATCTCTCTCTCTCTCTCTCTCTCTCTCTCTCTCTCTCTCACACACACACACACACACACACACACACACACACACACACACACACACGAGTGTTTATTCCAGATAAAATACAGAGAAAGCTTTCAGTATGTAAAGGTCCCGTCTGCACTCTCTATGTGCATTATTTTACTTCTCTTAGCAACTCCGTGACAGGGTTTCTTCACTCCCAGTTTTACAGATGAGGACACCATGTCAGAGAGGGTGGTAGCGCAGCTGAGGACCGCTCACGGGAGGACTTGAGCCGAGTCCCTCATATCAGAGCTTACGTTCTAAGGCAACATCCTTTTGCTGGCATTCTCTGTGTCTGTAATACTGGGAAACTGAAGATGGCTTCAACATCTATGAACTGAGAACACGTTAAATGAAGCACATTTTGGAATACGAAGCAGCATGAATTTTCATCCTCTTGAACTTACATATAAAGTGAAAAAACTGTCCAGGATGTGTTAGGCGAGAAAAGGCCGGGCACACAGTGTACAGCACGCGGTTCCCCTTGTGTACGTGCCCAGAAGTGCCTGCGAGGGAACTGAAGGAAGACAAAGTCTGACGGTCTCAGGGGAGAGGGACCCGGACAAGCAGGAAATGGGCTGGGCAGGGGCGGGGTGGGCAACTTTTAGTTTAACATAGTTTGTACTCTTTGCTTCCTTCAATAACGAGCATGTCTTTCTTGCATAATATTTTTTTTAAAAAACCTAATTTTGAAATAAAGAATAAACATTTCCTGGACACTTCCCCAGGATATGAGTCTGTTCCAGAGGTACACGCCCAAATCAGGAGAGCTGGCAACATGCTGACAATAGGATTGCTAGAAAGAGAGGAAAAAATGACTTCAAGATGTGATGTTTCCTCATAAACAAGGGGCAGTCAGAGCTGAAGTCCTGGGTTGATAGTTGCGTGTCCCGTGGCTTTTTTTTTCTGTTATAAAGAGAGGGCCCTTAGGAAGCCTTGCTTCTGTGAGGGCTTCAGCTGTGCACGTGGCCCCTATTTTTACAGTGTTGGATTTCTCCCCCCACCATCACTTATTTTCAACGCAAATGTGCCCCAAGGCTCAAGGAACAAGAAGCAGGGTCACTTTTCAATACAAAGCACAGGTCTCTCACGTTTTCCTGCTTGACCAAATGTGCCCCCCCACCCGAGGGAAAATTCTACAGCTAAAGACAGATCAGGTTGCCCCCTTTAAATGAAGGGAGGCTGACAGAGTCTCCGTGGAAAAGGTGCAAAGTGACAAGGGATGGTCCCACATACTCAGCTACCCCTCACTAGGGAGGCAAATTTTCAAAAGAATTAGACGAGGCACTTCTTGGAGGGGGAAGGACAATGCTCTGGGTAAACCACCCAATCCAATCTGCTGTGGTGTTTTTATAAAAGAAATGAGGATGTCGTCACAAGGGCCTTGGAAAACAATCAGCTGTATTTCAACGCCACGTTCCTGACATACACACCAGCCACGTGCTCATTTGCCTGTTTGTGAATTTTCATTACAGACAATTAAAGAACAAACCCCACTTCAGTTAGAGAAGATATACAGCTCCTTACAGGAGAGCTGTAGATGTTCTTAACAGTGTACAGACACGGAGATTAAATTTCAGAGAGAGATTTATTTTGTGCTATTGTCCTGTTACTCACCAGAGAATTGTGCAATGCGAGTAATCTGATCAGAATAATGCATAGCGACATATTTCAGAAAACCAATAATTGTGGTAACACTGAGCTCTGCAAGGTGCCAAAATAAAGTCCAGAATCACTCTCACCCTTTCCCCCCAATTCCTTAATCATAGTTTCCTGAGATGGTGCAATGCTGTCCGCTGCAGGCGCAAGCTGGCGGAAACCGCTATCGGACTTCTCGAGATTTATTGTAATTTGAGATCGATGGCACTTCTCTCGACCCAAAATCAAAATGGTATTTTATAGAAGAGCCTTAGCAAGATTTTACAGCTTTTCTATCTTCAGAATTCTTTATCCTTGGCTACGTATTGCATGTTGTGTTGTGCTTTTATTATTATTATTATTATGTTATGAAGCAGTTAAGTCAAACAATAGAAAAATTACTAAAGCTGGCTGTATTTAAATTCTGTTTACTTCTTTAACCTTTTGACTTACCTACATAAAAGGTAATCTTTCAAGAACAAGTCCCAAACAGAATCATTGCCTCTTTGCTTTCCTCAAATCCTTATGGAATAAACAGACTCTGTAACAAGATCCCTTTAACCATTTTTTATTCTGCTCATATTGGCAATGATTTTATAACAGACGGCTGGTTTGCCTCTCACACATTATCACAATCAGTGCATCCTGGGATTAAAAACCATTTAGGGCCCAAGCTTTAGCCACAGTCCCCACACAGCAGTGTAACGAACTTTATGCATTCTTTCATTTTATTGTCACTTTCCTGGTTCAACCAAGAAGCTAGGAGTTTGGTCCTCATTTTAAAGGAGAGGCACAACCTGTTTACCAACATGGGAAGTGGCAGCAAACGAGACTGCAAAGGTTGGCAGGGAAGTAAATACATGAGTCCTTGATGGCCACCATCCCATTTTGTCATGAAATGGTCCTGTACTAGATCCCCCTCCAGAGACTTCTCCTGGGAACATTTCTTTACAAACATGGACTAGTGTCTAAATTGTTCAAGAACAAATATGTTGAGTTCCTGAAAAACTGCATTAAGAAGAGTGGGGCAATCTAACAAGTGGCTTACAAGCCTAATCACAAGGGAAGTTGCAGGCAGCTCTGGGGCAGCCTGTTCTGCTGCCTGTGGATGGATTCTAGGTGTGAGTGGGTCCCAGGATGACACACGCCCCACCCGCCTTCAGTGTCGTGGTCCACCCGGCGGGGGCAGGGTAGGCTCTACGCTGGGCACGGTGCCTCCACTAATGAAATTGCACAGGAAGTTCAGCTACATCCACACAGGATTTCCTTCCAGGACCCCAGCGAGAAACAGGGTGGAGACAGTAGATTGAACTCTGTTCAAACACAATTTTCCAGCCTCAGTTCAAAGACAGAAACTGCCGTGTAGAAACCGAACACCAGAGAAGACCCTAAGACATTCCTTTTTTCGTTACCCACCAAGTTCTAGGATATACACCCCAAAGGTGACTTGGCTTGTGATCTACACTGAACTTGAAATTGGACAATAAGACCAGAGGATATTTTAATACACGGTTATGGAGCCTGGGCTGGTTTTCTACGCCTACCTACGAACAAGTGCACCTGTGAACAGTGAACAGAGAAGGAAAGAATCCCGCTCAGGAGTCAGTATAAATCTTTAGTTCATCCGCGAAAATGGGAAATGAGTAGTTTTTAGGGAAATGAATGCCTTCTGAGCTCCACATCACTAAAAATATTAATTTAGTCTATCTTGTAATAAATAACATTACCACCTTATATTTATATAGTGTTTTACAGTCATTTTATTCTTTTTGCTTCTTAACCATGTGAACCAGGTAGACCGTATAATCATCATTTTAGATGAAAAATTGAAGCTTTGCAAAAACATTGACTATATTCCTATTAAAATTAGAAATAAGACAAAGACGTTTGTTATCACTATGACTGTTTAACACTGTTGTGATAGATTTTCCCAACACAGTGACATGCGAACTATAAAAAATGAACTATTATAAATGAAAAGATCATTCTTTGCAAGTAATATACCACATACATAGAAACCCTTAGAATTAATTTGAGTATTAAGAAAAACAACCAGAAAAATGTTAAATATAGAAAAATGAATTCCTAAGTTGTTAGAAAACAGAATGGAGGAAAATTACTTTCATAATAGCAAACAAAAACATAAAGTACAAGGAACAATCCTAACAGAAATTGTACGGAATTTGCAACAAGAAAACCACAAATATTTCCTAAGAATAATACTGAGAAAAATAAAAGATATAAATTGTTTTTATAATGTAGCCATAGTCGGTATGATTTTAAAAGGTAAAAGCATAATGCAAATAATAGTAATATAGAACCAACACCGTAAATTACATCAATAAACTATAAAACACTAAAAAAGTGCCTTGTCATACTTGAGGAAGCTGAAACTTATCAGATGAAAAAATCAAGACAGAACGAACATTTAAGGCAAGGAATTGTACTTTATATAAAACTATATTTCTTTTGGTTAATAATAAGACCCCATACAGTGAACAACATAACATCAGAATATATAAAATATACCCAAGGTTTCGTGCATAAAGAAACTTCAATAGATCCCACATAAGTAGAAATCACAGAGCCCATTTCTCTGAATCCAAAGCACTAAAACCAGAAACTAATAACCACAAGATTGTCCGAAATTGTCAATCTACTCACAAACGTGAACCACAACCTCTAAATAACTTATGAATGCAGGTGAAAACAAAAACCAGAATTACAAATACTCACTAATGAGAATATTCCATATTAAAACCCGTGGGCATGAGCAAAGCAGTCCTCGGAGGAAACTTTAGAGCTTCAAAGCATTTTCAGAAAATAATAAAGACTAGTGAGGAGACCCAAGATGGTGGAGTAGATAAACACTGTCCGCGTCCTTCCATGAACACATTAAAATTACGATGAAATTATAGGACAATAAGCCTGGAGAACCACCTGAAGTCTGGCTGAACAGAAGTTTCTTAACTACAAATATAAAGAAAAAGCCATGACGAGACTAGTAGGAGGGGCAGAGACGTGAAACGGGTTGGTCTGAAAATTGGGAGGTATACCTCTGCCATGGAGGTTCCCCCCTACCCCGAGGGGTAAAGGACCCCAGCTCCACACCAGCCTCCCCAGCCCGAGTACTGGAAGAGGAGCCCCCACAACATCTGGTTGTGAAAAACAGTGAGGATTCTGACTGTTCAGGTAGGACAGAAAGCAGCGAGAAACCCAGGCGTCCTCTTAAACAGCCCACACACAGATTCACTCGCTCGCAGGCACTCACCTTGGGCTCCAGAGAAGGGACAGTGACTCAGGAAGACTCAGAGGCATACAGGGAGAAGATTGAGGTGTGTGGCTTTCTGGCTAGGTGTCGTGCGGGGCGGCCTGCGGGGTCTCTGCTCCTGCTCCCCACAAGAGAACGCAGGATATGGTGAGGCCAAAAAGGAACACCCACGGAGCCATAGGTAGGGGAGTCATGCCCCTATAGTCTCACTGGAGGCTGGGTTCACACGACGTGCGACCTGCTGTCCGCTTTTCTGCCAACTGACCGACTGCCCTCGCTAGCTGCAATCTGCCATGCTAACTGCAATCCGCTCTTGCTAGCTCAGCCACCATCTTCTTGCTAGCCCCCATTTTCTGCTAGCGTAGCCATAGCAGTTATATTAGTGGCCAATGGCTCACTGGTTACAGCTGACGGCCAACTAGCCACAGCTGATGGCCATGCAATCACAGTTGATGGCCATTTACTACCTGAGCCAGCACCTTTCCACGTGAGGCCGAGAGCCTGGAAACTGCACTCCTGGCTCTGTCCCGGCACTAGGGCTGGGGGACAGTCAGCATTTTCCCTGTGTGGAGTCCGCTCCCAGGCAGCTGGCAGGTGGACACCATCTTTCCTGTGTTGAGCCCACCCCCTACGCTTATGGCCAAATCTGAATCTGATTGGCCTGGTGAGCTCTGGGACTCCGTCCTGCTGACTTACTGGGATCCCACCCCACCAACTCCCCCTACACCTGAGGCACTTTCTCTGCAAAGAGCCAGCCCACCTGTATTACACTCTTTCTGGAAAACTATTGGAGTTCACAAGCCCCAGGTGGGTGGCAACCGTCACAGGCAAGCTCTGAAACTTTTGCTGAATAGCTCCATGGTCAGCACCAGCACCAAACTAGAGTCTATGTTAACCTGGTGACCACAATGATTCTCCCTGAGACCCTGGCTCACCCAACTCCATACCGCATGAGGCTTTATCAGCAGCTGAACCTTAAAGGAGCCAGCAGGCGGCAGCAGGCCTCAGGGTGTCCTGGCATTTTGTGGCGCTATCCCAGGCCTGGTACTGGTGGCAACTGGTCTTGGTTCACAGCATGGCCTCTCCATCGTGCTTCCAGGTCCAGCACAGACAGCAAACAAGCACAGATCGCTTTATAGCTCCTACCAGATATTCCCTGGATAGTCACAGGCCGTGGGTGACCTGGGCCTGCACCAGAGCCCTTCCCAAGAGGCCCCAGAACCAATATACTTGAAGGATGGCTTCAGACCACAGCAGAGCACCACCCAATCAGCCCCCCAAGTGGCACACCCAAAGGGAAGTCTCAACGGGCACCAGAGCCCACTGGGGAAAATCCCCCTCAGTAGGGTAAGCTCTGCACACAGCAGCCCATAAGCTGTAGATGTGGCCAAACTCCACAGCCAATCAGCTTGAGAGTCAATCCCACCCACTGTCTTGCCAATAGCAACCAAGGCTCAACTATAACAGGAGGGCCCACACAAGGCACACTCCTGAAACACCCAGAGCAGGTGACCAGAGAGACTGTGCCAGGGCCCAACAAGGCAACTATTACATAAGACCACCCAGCCAAGACTGGGAGACAAAGCAGCCCTATCTAATACATAGAAACAAACACAGAGAGGCAGCCAAAATGAGGAAACAAAGAAATATACCCCAAAAGAAAGCACAGGAGAAAACTCCAGAAAAAAAAACTAAACAAAATGGAGGCAAGCAACCTACCAGAGACAGAGTTCAAAACAAAGTTTATAAGGATGCTCAAGGAATTTAGTGAGAACTTCAACAAAGAGATAGCAAGCATAAAAAAGGACATAGAAACCATAAAAAAGAACCAGTCAGAAGTGAAGAATACAATAACTGAAATGAAGAATGCACTAGAAGGAATCACCAGCAGACTAGATGAAGCAGAGGATTCAATCAGTGCTCTGGAAGACAAGGTAGCAGAAAACACCCAATCAGAGCAGCAAAAATAAAAAAGACTCCAAAAAAACGAGGAGAGTTTAAGAGACCTCTGGGACAACATCAAGCATAACAGCATTCACATCATAATGATACCAGAAGGAGAAGAGAGAAAGTAAGAGGTTGAGAATCTATTTGAAGAAATAATGACTGAAAACTTTCCTAACCTGGCGAAGGAAATAGACATGAAAGGAATGTTAGAGGGACTTCTTTCAGTGGGGGTGGAGGTGGGAGAGATTGAAACTATGAATAACAAAATGGAAACAGATACATATCTATCAACAATCACTTTCAATGTAAATGGATTACATGCTCCAATCAAAAGACATAGGAGGGCTGAATGGATAAGAAAACAAAACCCTTACATATGCTGCCTACAAGAGAATCACTTCAGATTGAAAGACACACACACACAGATGGAAAGTAAAGACACATTTCATGAAAATGGAAATGGAAGGGAAAAAAATCTGGGGTAGCAATACTTATACCACACAAAATAGACTTTAAAACAAAGGTTATAACAAGAGACAAAGAAGGACCCAGTAATCCTACTTCTGGGTATTTATCCAAAGAAACTCAAAATGCTACTATAAGAGGACATGTGCATCCATATGTTCATTGCATCATTGTTTACAATGGCCAAGATGTGAAGGCAGCCTGGGTGTCTGCTGATGGAAGAATGGATAAAGAGGAGGTGGTACATATATACAATGGAATATTGCTCGGCCAGGGAAGGGAATGGGTTCTTGCCATCTCGGCAGTATGGATGGACCTGGAGGGTATTGTGCTGAGTGGAGTGTGTCAGACACAGAAAGACAGATGCAATGTGAGTTTGCTTATACGTGGACTCTAAAGAACAAAATAAACAAACAAATCAGAAACAAACTCATAGATACAGAAAATATATTGATGGCTGCCAGACTAGGGGTTGGGGGGTGTTGGGGGGGTGAAAACAGAGTGAAGGGATTAAGAAGTATGAATTGGTAGTTACACAGTAATCATGGGGATGTAGGGTGTAGCATAAGGAATATAGTCAATAATATTGTAATAACTATGTATAGTGTCAGATGGGTACTAGATTTTGGGGTGATAGAAGGGACGGGATTGGGGGCAGGGTGAAAAAGGTGAAGGGATTAAGTAGTACAAATTGGTATTTACAAATAGTCATGGGGATGTAAAGAATAGGGAATATAGTCACTAATATGGCAATAACTATGCATAGTGCCAGGTGGATTCTAGACTAGCTAGGCGGATCACTTCTTAAATGATATAAATGTCTAACCAGTAAGCTGTACTCCTGAAATTAATATAAAATAATATTGAAAATCAGCTGTAATTGAAAAACTAAAAAGGGAGGGGGAGGTGAAGAGAAATAAGAGGTCGAAATTTCCAGATACAAACAAATAAGTCCCGGGATGTAATATACAGCATAGGGAATATAGTCAATAGTATTGTGATAGCATAGGATGGTGTCAGATGGTTGCTGGACTTGTCATGGTGATCACTTCTTTAGGTATGTAAATGTTGAGTAACTATGGGGTACTTCTGAAACTCATATAAGATTGTATGTTAGCTATATTTTTAATAAAAATCTTTAAAAAGGAAAATAATAAAGACTAAAAGTAAATTAACTAAGCATTTAATTCAGGAAGTTAGAACAACAACAACAACAAAGAAAGGTCAAGTAAATATCAGGAAATAATTCACTACTAAAACCAGAAGCTGCCATAGCCTAGTATCACATACTAGGTTATTTGAACCAACCCTTCCACTGAAAACTGAAAATAATGGATAGTTCTAATACTCTTAAATGACAAATTGTCAATATTGTGAGGAAATACCATCCAAAGCCTAAGGAAAGAGCAAACCCAGAGAGGTGAGCTGAGCCCAGAGCACCGAGGTTACTTTTACCCTAAGAGCTTTGGCAGTAGGTGGCCCTACAGGGGAAAGGCAGCAGAAGCCAGGGCCAGGACCCAGCCATGGTGGGAGTGTAATTGGAAACCAATTTGGTAAATTCAAATACAAACCACGCCCCAGGCTCCAGCAAGTCTGCTCTTAGGTGTATACCCTAGAGAAACGTGTACACCACAAGCTGAGCAGGAATTCGTACCATATGCTATTTTTAGCCAAAAGCTGAAACAGTCCAAATATCCATCGCCGGGAAAACACACATGTAACTTGCCGTTTTTATAGCAGAAGACTCTCCAGTATGGGAGTAAAGAAAGAACAGCTACACGCCCAACAGGGTTACACTCCACATACATTGTTGACTGAAAGAAGCAAGGAGGAAAGAAAGATCACATCCTGTATGATTCTAATCCAGAAGTTCAGATGTAAAATTAGGGAAAGTTCAAGTATCTTGTGTAGGGACAGATACATAAGCAAGAACATGGTTACCACAAAAGTCAGGAAAGCGGTGTCCTCTGGAGGAAGGAAAGTGCTGAGTTCTGGAGGAGCGTATAGGGAATTCTGAGTGCTGGTGATATTCTAATGATTAGTGTGTTACAGTGTAAGTCCATTTATATGGGTTTCTTTTTTCATTTTTCTAATACAAAAAGAAGGAAAAAGTTAAGCAGTAATTAAGAGAGTATAAAATATATCAAAACACAGAGAGTGAATTTGAACAACAGAAACAAGAGCTCTTAGAAAAGACCAACAAAATAGCCAAGACTTTTTAAGTCTGGTCAAGAGCTAAAGAACCTTAGAAACACACACACTCAGGAAAACGACACAGTTGCATTTGTGGTGCTGATTCTAAAGATAAAGCTATGTATAATTTTGGACCAACACATTTTAAATGTTCATAAAAGGGACAGTTTTTTTTACAAAATTGTGAATGTTCTGCAATTGACTGAAGAAATGTAGAAAACCAGAATATACCAATATCTACAAAATAAATTGAAAAAGAACCAAACACATGTACCCCCCTTCCCACCAGTTCAACCTAATATTCCATGCCCAGAGATTTCCTGTGCTGTTTAAATTGCTCCCCAGGCTTAGTCTCCTCTTTATTAAAATGAATCACCAATCTCATTATAGCCAAAAACAAAGAGACGATGTTGAATATCAGATTTTGCAAGAGAATTGCCATTGTATCTTCTCATCACATCTACAGGACAGCATGTTTTTATTAATTAATTAATTCCTTTTGGCTTCTTTCTTTTCTTTTTTGGATTTTAGCTTTCTGATTTGTATTTACGAGTACAGCTTGTTTATTTCCATTTCTAGTGCTAGAGGTACATCATGGTATGATTTTCTTCTAAACTTTAGTTTAGCTGTATCCCATAGATTCTGATATACTAAGTTTTCCCTAGAATAGTTTCAGAAAATCTGCAGTTTTGTTTGTTTCCCCTTTGACCCAAGAGTTGTTTAATAGATGGTTTTGTTTTTCCAGGTGGAAGCGCCTTTTTGTCTTTTATTTTCTTATTAATTCCTAGTTTTATTGCATTTACTTAGTGAGGGTGGTTTGTATTACTCATATTTTTTGGAATTTATTGAGGTTTTCTTTGCAGCTTAATATATGGCCATTTTTTTGTGACTGTGTACTTGAAAAGAAGTCATGCCCTCTGTGTTCGGGGAACAGAATTTGAAATATATCCACAACGGTTACCTTATCCATGCCACTGTTCAGGCCCTCAACATGGTGAATAAGGTAGATTAGCCACACTAAGTGTTAGCTGTCTCAATCTGCCTGAGACTGAAAGGGTACGTTGTCCCACTATGTGTGCCTGTCTGCTTCTGTTCTTGGGTGTCTCTGTTCATTTCTTCTTTCCTGTCTGTGATTTCTGTTCCATGCAGGTCACTTCTGTGTAATCTAATGCATAGATGCTAAGAAGTTTTATACCTGTATTGTGAACTGGTGCATTTAGCATTATAATGTGTCCTGTTTTTCCACTTAGGGCTTATTGGCTTGAATGCTACCTTGTCTATTATCAAATTGCGACACTGCTTTCTTTCTATCAGTATTTGCATCTTTACCAGTCCTGTATTTCTCTCAGTTACCTTGTGTGGGGATATCTCTCGGATGTCACTGGAGCTGCATTTTGCTTTGTGAGCCAATCAGACATTTTTTCCTTTTAATGAGAGTGAAACCCATGTATGTACGTTTCCTGATGTGACAGTGTGCGAGCTCGGTTCTCTCATATCATTTCATGTGTACACACATGGGTTCATATGTATGTAGGTAGGGGTATGTATGCTATGTATGTTATGATACAGACACATACATTTACAAAGTCTTTCACTATGGAGTCTTTTTCTTTACTATTCTGGTGTTATTTGCCAGAACTTGATAAAATTATTTTGCTCTTTAGGAAGGTTTATATTTTGATTCTAGTGTTTCTTTTGTTACTAACAGCTTTGCATACTCACTTTAGTCTCCTATTTATTATGATTAATCGGCCAATCTCATTATAGCCAAAAATAGATGGACAAAGTTAAATATCAAATTTTGCAAGAGAATTGGGCCATAAGGTATCTTAGATTTTTTTTAAGTGACTTACTTCTTTTTTTATTCATTAAATTTATTGGGGGTGACATTGGTTAGTAAAATTATATAGGTTCTAAGTGTACATTTCTATAATACATCATCTATATATCACATTGTGTGCTCACCATCCACCATCACCATATATTTGATCCCCTTTACCCTCATCTCCCACTCCCCCCCCTCACCCTCTCGTAACCACTAAACTATTGTCTGTGTCTATGAGTTTTTCTCTCTTTATTTGTCTTGTTCCTTTGTTACTTTCAGTTTTATATTCCACATGTCAGTGAAGTCACATGGTTCTCGACTTACCCCTTAAGCATCTAAGATGGTGCATAGCTAGTACCAGCCATGGGAGAAGGAAGAAAATTAAATCATTTTCCTTGAGGCTAAATTTCCCCCAAAATCCTGGTTAAAATTGGGTTTCAATTATGAAAACAGATACTAACTAGTAACCCTGGCCTTCCCTGTCCCTGTTCCCCACCCCAAGTATTTAGACACTAGTTTTAGCATTAATCCTTGTACTCCTCATATACATAAGACTTTACTGCTTGATGCATCAGTTGCAAATGACACTTTACTCTTAGCTAATATCTATGCAGTAATCAGTGAGTTGTCATACTTCCTCTCTCTCCTTGCATTTTTTTTTTCATCATTCTGCACTGGCCGTTACAGTAGACACTGGGGGTGGCTCCCTTGGGGACTTCCTCTGGGCTGCAGGGCCTTCTCTCTCCCTTACCCCCATGCACCTGCCCTACTCAGCTTGGCTTCTGGTTCCTGTGTTCTCCCTCAGCCTGAGACGCCATCCCCTCCCCCCAGGTATCTGCTGGTCACTTCACATGCCACGGGCCACACTGTCCCTGCACTGTTTTGCTCCAACGCCTACCTGTGCAATCACTTCTGCTCTCACCAGCAACTCTGGGTTCCAGAGCTTCTGTTTGTCTGGCCAGCTGTGGCTACATCTGCAACTCAGAGTGAGATGCTTGCTTTGGAGACTATTTTCCATCCCCACTGATCATGGAGGCACCACCTTGGCCCCTCCCACCCTCCCTCTGGCAGCTCACAGCTGATCCCTCACTGCCTTGGCTGAGGGTGTTTTGGCGACACTGGCCCATATTCTGAGGTTCAGCAGGAGTTTCCCTGTCACCTACCTCTTGTTGTCTGTAGTTTTATGTCCTTCATGACCCTATTTTGTTTATTTGTGTTTCAGAAAGCACCTTGGGGAGATTCAAAGCACACTGAGGCTATGACTCCACGCCACAGTCTGACAGGTTGTTAAATGTTCATGAAATGGACTACGCTCTACGACCATTTTAACATTCCACAATTTACTTAAGAAAATATGGGAAATGTACCTATAACAATCACCATACTGAGTTTTTCCATCCAGCACATACTACATCTCTTTTATGTGTCCAGACCTTATTCTTATCTTTCTTGGGAAAAATTTTGTAGTTTACTTCTTTGGTTCTATGTTGTTCTTCCTAATATTTTTCTAGGTATTTATATTCTAGGTTGTTTTTATAAATAAGAATTTCTTTTCCACTAATTGTGCTGATTATGGATGATATGTAAGATTGCTATTGATTTTTATATATTTATTGAAGATCAACACACTCTTATTTTTATTTCCATGACTAGATAAAATAAGAGAGAAAATAGATTTTTAACACAAAGATAAAGATCGAACGTGTTTATCTGATGAAATGATATATCAATGGGGAATTTCAAGAATATGATTTTAATGACCAATTTTTAGATCAAAATATCTTTTTGATTTTATGGTTTATGCTCACAATCTTCAGATAAATCACAGCTGATTTAATCAGTAGAATTTAATCAGGAGAAATATGCAAGGATTTGATCCACTGGTCTAAAATATCTTTGAAAATGACATAATTCTTTGTAATAACACATTGCTCTTTGAGCAAGATCTTGTAAATGGCCCCTTTGGAGATGTTCTGAGAAACTGTAGCTGTTTATAATCTGGTATAGGAATGTGAACAGAAGTTTGCATATTAGAAAAAGAAATTCTTTGGGAAACTCACTCTGCATAGCTTTGATGATAAAAATTCTGTGAATAAAATAATGAAAACATGCTTCGGACCATCTGAGCAACCACCATCTGCTGAAATAGAAAAGACCCCAAAAAGACTTCCATACTTCTGTCTCTTGCATCCCTGTCCGGCCTGAACATCTGCCTGCCCGGAGAACGCTCCAGGGGGCACGGAAGTGGCCTCCCCCAAAGGCTTGTCATCTTGGAAGTACGGGTGGCCTGAGAAGGGCCTGTTCCCAGGAAAAGATGAAGATAATTCTGGAGAGGGAGGAAGAAACAAAACTGAGGTGCTTCTAAGAATAAAAAACAGAGGATGGGGGAGGAGACAGAGCAGGGCAGCTGTGGACCTCAACCCTGTATAAAGTCTTCCGGAGTCCAAGTGACAGAGCGTGGTCCCAAACAGCCCAGTCCCGCTCTGTCTCTGCAGGGCGGAGCCATGCCGGGAACCGGACCATGTGGACAACACCTAAAACAACAGTGGTCAGGGTTTGCCTGTTAGGGGCCATCCTGCCTTCAGAAGCAACTCAAAATCTCTCTGTTGGAACCTGGGCCTCCCCTTAGGTTAAAGCCAGAGTCGCCTACCCTTGAATCCGAGACCCGCGTTAACCCTCATTCACCGCGTGATAGGTCACTAGTTACTTTCCTCAATTATGAAATGAAAAGTTTGGACTAGACGCGCACCATGGCTCATGTCAGCGCTGACATTCCATGAGCCCCTGAAATCCGTAACGGAAGTTCACATATTCAAAGCCATGCACTCAGCAATTACACACTGAGTGCAAAACACCACCAAGGCAGATGTCAGCCAGTGGAAGAAGAGGAAACAGAAATGGAGGTGCCCAAAAATCGGCACAAGGTTTCTTTTTGGGGTGATGAAAATGTTCTAAAATAGGTGACGATTGCACAACTATGTAAATAGACCAAAAACATTGGATCGGGCATTTAAAATGGGTCAATTTTATGGTATGTAAATTACACCTCACAAAAGCCATTAAAAAACAGATCAACTGGCATCTACCATGCTTACAGAAGGGTGAGCAAGGTAAGATAACAGAGGATGTCTCCCAGGGATGGGTAGGGACCCATACCAACCTGAGAAGTGTCAGCGGATGTCGTGCTTTGGCGACGACTTGGTATCATTCACACATTTCCTTCTAATAGGCCACACATTCTTCCTGTCCGTCAAGGCCAACACGCACACTGGCTGGTACAACAAAAGCCGACTTCTGTCTGGGGCGGGCCTCTGTCCGGGCTGGCAGCCGTCCAAGAAACTGGCCACGCGCAGAGGCAGTTCCTGCCCCTGCTTCCTTCTCACACCCCCTAGGAAAACGACACCAGGGAGGTAAGCCTGTGAGGGTGAGAGTACACAGGGATCCGAAAATGGCTACTCATTACAATGTTTGCAATTATTGCAAATTTTGACTTTCATAATAACGCTTCATGGTTCTGTTGACCAGAGGGAAATTTTATTCCCAAACGCGCCTGTGTCAAATTTACCATTATCTTCCAAGAGAAAAAAAAAAAATCAAATCAAAAGGCTTTTAAAAAGAGATAAAGTTTACTCATTGGAAATTAGAAATGAATATTTATTGTCAGATCTCTGTCTAGATTAAAACCTTTTATTTAACACCAGTTGAAAGTGTAAATTATTCACATGTTTACATTTCAATGATTTCTGTTCTCTAATGAGTCCATTTTCTAGAGTGTATTAGTGCTAAGATAATGAAATGCCTCATCAGCTTGGAGTATTAAGCAAACAACTAACTTCAACTTTTTCAACAATGAATAAAAAATAGAGTGGTCCCCAACAATTTATTTCATCAGTTTGATGCAATATACAACTAACTTCCCGAAACATTGCAATAAAGAGGGGGCTGCCAACAGCAGTGGAAATGTGTTCCAGTCTCCTGTCGATGTGCAATGGGACCATAATAACAAATATACTCCTCTCACACAAATCATGATTTTTGGCAAGATTCGTCTTTGCCAGAAGGGAGGAGAATTTTTTTTTTTTAAAAAGAGAGAACACAGTATTCTCCACTTCTCCAGCCAGCAGAGAGGAACTCTTGCTGTTTGAATGACATGCTATAATTATCCACTTCATTCTTCTCTCTTAGGCGATTACTTAATGTTAGGAAATCTCATCATTAATAACAATTCCTCGTCTGTTTCTAGTGCTTTAAGTTTACAAACCACTTCCACACATGCTATGTTACTCAAATGACATTCTCTTTCTGGAATACTGGGGGAATCTTTGTATGCCTGAAGATAAATGAACATATGTATAGAAATTCAAGAATTTATAAAACAAGTCTGCTTTCCAGAACTTTCATGAGAATGTTTTATAAATCTCTCAATTGCACCACGCTGTCCATATAGTCCGTGCTAATAACCTGTGACATTTTATACATTCCTCTGTTTATGTCTTTAGTCCCATGGAAATGACAACGGTTTTTTGTTGTTGTTATGCCAAGCACAACTGCTGGCCTTGAGTAAGTCAGAAGATTGCTTTCTTTAGAATTCTACTCGGCGTTGTGCTTGAAGAGTTAAGACATAACACCTATTTTCAAAATATTTACAATCTAATAGGGAAACAAAGTGTTCATAAAATGAAAGCTAACAAAACATGGCAGTGAGTAGGAATGGCTAAGTGAATGATAGAGGAAGCACTAGAAGCATTGCTGCGAAGAAGAAATCAATATGGCCCGGGTGAGCTGCAGCATCCTGGCTGACAGCCTGGGATGATGAATGTTGTTCTGAGGAAGTGAGGAGAAGGTGCCCGGCTCAGGTAGCAGGCGCTGCAGGAGGGGACCTCCGGATGACGGGCCACCAGGCGTCCGCAGGTCAGAGCGCATGGCCTCATCCAGTGTGCCACATATTTTGAGCAAAACGGATAAGAAAGAATGAAGATGTCACACAGACCGGGCTAGACTGTGACTAGCCCTGAATTGCAGGCTAGAGTTTTTATTTGATCTTATAGTTAATCAGGAGTCCAAAAAAAAGAGGCAATGTAACTTTTTAAAGCAATATTTTAGCCCTATTCATCTGACAATGATGTGTGGGATGAAATAAATGAGAAAGAAGTTTGGGTAGGAAAATCGGCTGAGATAACCTTCTCATAATTTCAGCATCGGGTGTTGGAGACCTACCCCAGGGTGGCAGCAGGAATGGGATAGGAAAGGAGACAGGTGCCCACCTTCGACAAAGGAGAACAAGGTGCCTACTGACTGGTGGGTGAGGTGGTGAGGAGGGAAGGAGCCAAGTTGACTGAAGGTCCCAACGCAGATGACTTGGAAAGAAAGGATGGCACCACCGGCGGGAGCTGGGAGGCTGGCCTGGCTCAAAGTAGATGGGGAGCAGGTGTTCAACAGGCCCGATGGGAAGTGACAGTCTGACATCCAGGTGGAAATTGGCAGCAGGGCTGTGCATGCACAGCGGAGTCCAAGGAAGTCGGGACAGACGGCATTGTCGCTGAAGTAGTCTGCCTGGAAGTGACAACTGAAACCACAGAGCAAACAAGAACTCCCAGAGGGAGGGGGCCGAAACACGAGGGTGGCATGTCAGGGACCCATGTTCAGGGCGTGCCTCAGAGAGGAGAGACCAGACGCCCTGAGAAAGGTGGGGTGACGGGAGAGGTGGAACCAGACAGCCAGCCACCCAGGCCTAGGAGGACCAGAGCCAGAGACGAAAGGGCTTCCAGAGATGCCCTGTCTACTGTTGCATTTATCCCATTTATTCTTTCTGGGGTGCACAGTTTGATTTCCATGTTTATCCCCCAAAGGACCTTTTGACCCTTTAAGTCACATATGACATCATATGTGGAATAAAATTTACCAGATTAAGGTATTCTGCTGTCATTTCCTAGGTCTTTAATATGCAGCTTTTCAGCTAATAGGACATGTGAGGCATATAGTGTCTTTCCTTTGACCTCCCCTGAAATAAATTTAGCCAAACTAGCTCTAACCTGGAACATCTCTTTAATATGCAGCAGTCTTTCAACTTGAGAAGAAGAATTGCCCTTCTACATAGAGCCTTCTGTGAAAAGTGCTGCTACAGAGCCTGGTCCAAAACGCTCCCGGGGGACATCCCTGTAGGCCTGTGTCCTCAGACGCGTGTCATCCGGGGCTGGTCCTTGATCCCCAGAGAGCCCAGCACCAGTCCCTGCCTGGGGACTGCCTCCTGGGCTGCCCTTCTTCCATCTGAGTCACTCTCCGTTTCCAGACATGGTCCAGGTCACATGTGCTGCCGGTGATTGGCCCCCACTGACCCCCTTGGGGTCCCGAGGAGACCTTCCCCAGGACTGAGCATGGCCTGTCCCCATAGACGGGACTGTGTTGGCTTCCACTCCCAGCACAAACCACCCTCCCTTCCCACCGTCACCACTGGATATAACACAAGTCTGAATTACAGATGATTTACCCTCACTTCCTATAGAGCTCTGCTCTCCCTCATCACCTGTCTGGGTCTCCCCACATATGGCATTTCCCCCCCCCTCGGCCCCTTACCTACAGCTGTGACTCAGAAAAGCATCAGCATGGAGTGTCCATGGTCTCGTGGATGTACTGGGCCACTTCCAGCTCTACTGTCCACAGCCAGCGCAGAGCACATGATCGCATCGTGCTGGTTGTGGGGTTCCGTCCTGCACTTGCCACATTTCCCCAAGCGACCGAGAACTGCTTTGCATGAAAAGACAGTGTCGGCCCCTTAGCACCCAGAGCCCTCGCGTGGCAGCGTGAGGAGGAGCCCTGCTGGTTTCGTGCATTAAGCCCATTTATGAAGGATGGAGAGCTGGACCTGAGATACAAGGCTTGTTGGCAGCAAAAGGGATGCCAACCGCTGCTTCAGGCCCCTTCCCTCTATTTTTACGAGGAAGTCAAGAAGGCGGAAGGTCTTGGTGGTGTGTTATTGAGAGGGAAGGACTCGTTATTTTTGGACAGGGACAATCTCTAAAGATATAACTGCATCTGCAGGGAATGGTCTTCCATTTCCTGACACTGACCCTTGGACTTAATATTGGGGTTGTCCACAATGGTTGGCTTGGGAAACGGAGCCTGGATGCTTTACTATGCGATTCATCCCGTTCTGATCATTGCCAAGACCTGTGATTCCTTATGACTTCAGTTCTACCTCATTGCTCTTCCCCAGACAGAAACTCCCCCCTCGCTTCCATCCTCCCAGCGAGGGTGACCCTAGGTCCTGATTTGCCAAGGGCACTCGGTTTTTTACCAGTATTACAACGCGATTACCATAGAGCCTTCTCTCTTCTCAAAAATGTCTGGTTTGTAGAACACATTAAAAGACGACTATTGCTCGCGCAACCAAGAGTTAAATGTGTGGTAGATGACTTAAGAAAGAAGCCCACAGTGGATGTTTTCTCTCCTGCGATGGGTCAGCACCCACCCTCTGCCCCACTTCCCATGGGAAGCATGGTGGTGCCAGTGGGGACCTGCAGCCACCCAACCAGAGGTGGGCCTTCTCATCCAAACCAATCAGTGCCCTTTGCAGTGGAAACAGGTCAGCTTGACTTACCACTAAGGGAGACTCCTAAAGACAGGAAGTGTTTCTGTGTCCATCAACCTGCACTTTGGCAGTTCCATACTGTGACTTTCCTTATGGTTCGTACACAGGACCTGAATCTCAGCTCTTAACCTTGACGATCCTCATTGGCAATTGCTTCCTCTACTTCCTCTACGGCCTCCCTTCAAGAAAAACATAATTTGCTTAACAAATGGGGCTTCCATTCATTTAATAAATACTTACTGGCTCCAATTGAACTCTCTGTAATATTGGCAATGAAATAATAAATAAGATAGACAGGGCCCCTTTTTCATATAAAATCACTCCTCAAGGGGAATTGGATTTAAATAAACAATTATAAATGGGGTCAATAATACCAGGAAAAACACAGGAGGTTGTGTGATGGGACATCTCCTACTTCTTGGTGGGGGGGAGGGATGGGGGTGAGGAGTATAAAGAGTGGGTAGAAATTAGCCGGGAACAAAGGGTGAGTGTGAAAGGCATTACAGATGTGGGGAGCACCAGGCCATCAATGCGAGATGAGACAATGTCCGGACTTCAGAGAAGCTGCAGAGAGGACAGTGCTCCGGGTGGTTGTCCAGAGACAGCACGCGTGGACAGTGGCCATCGACACGGCTCTGGGGGAGGAATTCCACGCCGGATGTGCTGGTGGCTGAGGCAAGCATGATGGCAGTGTAATGGCAAAGTACAGACCAACTGGACACGTGCTGGGGTGGAGGCCGTCGGTCTGTAAGCATCTCGCTGGTGAGGAGCAGGAGATGGCCGCTGTGGCTCCTGGGTGGAGGCGCAAACACAGCCGAGAGGAAGAATGAAGGAGGAACTGAGCTGACGGGAGCAGGTCAGGAAGCTTTGACGTCGTGCGTCAGGTATCTGTGAGTGATCTGTGGGGAAACACGGTGGGGGTCCTGACGTGCAAGTATGCATCTTGACTGCCTGATGGGAATGGGGGGTATCAAGGCGTGTAGACAGTGGAAGCCCTGGGTGTGGATGAGGTCACTTGGGAGCATCTGGAGAGAGGAAAGAGATGGAAGGCTGAGCACCTTCCATGTCCCGTGTCCAGAGGAGAGTGAGCTCGTGAGAAGACCGAGAGAGTAGCAAAGACCTGGCAGAAAGCAGCTAAGAGTGTTTCAGAAAAGCGGGGCCAAGATGCCCACTGGGTGTCCTCTGGAGGCCGCAGAGGAGACAGAGAACACACGGAGCGGCGGCTTCCCGGTGGGGAGGGTGGAAGTCAAATTAGGTGTGTGAGAGGCCCCAAAATGGCTGCAAAGAGGACAGGGAAAGCACCTGCTGGCAGAAGATCTGGGGTCCTGGGAGGATTATTTTGTTTTATTTTTAATAAGTGCTTGGGGATGGGGAAGAGTCTTTTAAATGGGAGGACACAGAGAATGTTTGAATATTGATGGCAAGTTTCTAATAAAGACAAGGGAGTTGAAAACATAGAAAAGCGTGAATAATTATGTGCTTTTACTAAGGAAATAGTAAAGATGCTACCCAGAGCCTTGGATGGGAGTGATGCTTATTAATGCCCTTATTATGGTAGAAAGGGGTGGGGCTGGGGGAGTGATAGACAGGGGAAGACTGTTTAAAGAGTAATTTTCACTTGTTCTCAAGTCTTTGGCTGCAAGGTAAATATTTAGAGTAGTTTTACCACTGACCAAGGCTGTTCTGGTTACTACACTGTCATCCCCACTTTGTAAGAAGTTTTTAAATACTTTATCTCATTTGATATAAAGTCTTAGAAAGGCATCCTAGGCTTCTGACACTGCCTCTGGTCCCTCCCACCCCGTCCCCCGTCCCCGATCCCCAGCCCACGGGCTCATACTTGCCTGCCATGGGATAAGGATGAAAACAGAATAAAAATAAGCAGCCGGTTTCTCTACACTTTGAAAAGCTTCTTTTTCTTCCACCACTTCATTCCACAGTGATATATATTCATGAGCACATGTAAATTAAAAAAAAAAAAAAAAAAGAAATACAGCGCAGTGATTAGGAGAGTGGTTCTATCAGATAAACACAGGGGGAAATGTGGTTACCAAAGGGACTATCCGTCACAGGGCCGGGCCATCGGATCAGGGCTCGGGGGAGGGCACAGGGAGTGGAACTTCACGGCAGGTCGACGTGGATGCAAAACAGCCCTCCATGTCCAAGTATCTGTCACTGGCATGACAGTGACACTAAACAAAAGTTAGCATTTTGTGCTTTGGGTCTCCACTTTAGAAAACTATTTATGCAGCATTTTTCTAGATCTCAATGCCGTTTGGCTGTTTCGTGTTAATCTGTAGCACAGTATAAATAGTATTGTAATCAGTTAACAATACAGAAAGATGTATATATTGTGTTATGTATTTGTTCATATAAAACACTGTTTTTAATGAACACGTTTCTTCTAGGGGAAAACAGCACTTATTTTTGGTGTGTTTTATAATGTCTCTAAGCAAACATTTACTTTTTCAATCCTGACTCTTGAGCTGAGCTGCAAAATACCTACAACTCCCTTAATTAGTAAGACATTTTACTTTTTTATGATTTCCATGTTTGTTTGTGGGTGAGTTAGGGGGTTTGGGTTATTTTTAATCAACTGATAGGACTTAGCGTACAATTAATTAAAGGCAGTACCTGAACTGATAGATTTTTATGTTTGTGTGGCTTTTCATTAACTAGAGACAGTGACTTTGTAAGGAGGAAAACACTCTGCAGCTCTGCAAAAGCAGCACAGACCCGACTCCACAATCCCCTGGATGCACCGTCCTTACTCTTCTTCTCCTGGAAACAGAGTCTCTGTGCACAATAACGAAACCGACATTTTACCCTCATGCGCGCACTCGCTTTTTAATTTAGAAGAATCTTGAAAAACATGAAGCAGCAGGATTTTGGCAGGCACTTCAGAATGCACACAAATAAATCTTTTTCCGCAAATCTCCAAGGGTTTCAGGCAAAACTTTGTGGATGCCAGAGCAGAAAGCTAAAAACAATTTTGGGTTTGTTTGTTGAGCCAAAAAAGTGGATATCATGTCCAAAGTACAATTTAAAGCATTATTTTTTGTATTAAAGAATCCAGTAATGTGCATTTCCAACTCAGGAATTTGTCTGCCGAGTTTCCCAGGCATGGACTGCTCCTCCAAGTTGTAACTCTGAACAGAGAAAGCCAAGCAGAACAGGCTCTAGTACATATCACTGCTGCTGTGAGAGCCTCTCTGACTAAAGAAATGGACCATGCATCCGAAAACAACTGCCATCTCCCATTTCTGTCTCTCCCCCAAATCCTCAGGACCTCTTCCTTTCTGTTAACAAGAATGAGGGTCATCGTGTGACACAGGACACTGCACCTAATTCATGTTCAATAAATATTTGTTGAGCAAAATACTGTAAAAACCAGACATGACAAGTGGTGCTTGCCGTTCTATTCTAATTGCCTTATTGCAGTAGGACTGACACAGAAAAGGATGGCAGTACCTAAGGTTTACAACTTGATGCATTTGGGGAGAACAAGACATCTTGTATGCTTGAGAATTTTCTAAGAGGGTAGATCTTATGTTAAGTGTGCTTGCCTTTCATGATTAAGCTGTTTTTCCTGTTTATAAGAGAAACACAACAAGCGCGTTGGAAAAATAATTGTTAAATGTGGAAAGAAAAAGAGGAAATAGAAACCTCGAGTACCCCTTGGCCCCTAAGAAGCTCTTTCCTTCCTGTGTCTCCACGGTTGACCTGAACCTCTTTCTCTGGCTCCCACGTGTTCTAATCGGCATCACGATTGCCCCTTGTAAAGTCTGACCTTCCTGCACAGAGGGGAGATTCATCTCTACATGCTTCACTGCCAAGTCGAAGGGACTGAGTACAATGGTTACACCTGGAAGGCACTCAGCAACTGTCTGCCTAGTAAATAACCTCATTATTCTAATTTTTCACATTCACTGGCTAGCACTGTAGGTGCAAGCGCACAAACCAGCCCACAAATGCACTTAAACTTTTCCCTCCGTGCTTCTGGAAGAATGGAGGTATTCATACACATGCTTTAAAGCCACTGATGTTATTTCTAAATACCATGAAAGATTTCCATTCCATATTTATGTAATGTATATCGTCCATATTTGTCCACTTAGGTCTTTATTTGAACATCTGGTTTTCTGCCGTGAGCCTCCCTGTGGCTGGACAGAAGCCACTTTGAAACCTGGAAGCGACGCCTCATGCTCTTTAATTACCTATTTTTCCCTCGAATAGAAATAAAATTGAGTGTAAGGAAATTTGGCAACGACTCGTTTTGTGTATTTGTCTGATAATTCATTTTAGCCCAGTTTCACCAATTCTGTTTAACGTACACCAAAGAAAGTTTTCACGATTTAAGGAGAAACACATCACACGACAAGCTGACTGGTTTCCTATCAATTTCATTACTGTGCGATTGAATCTTGATCACAGTTTACAGGGCAGTGTCATCATCTGGTCCCAAGCTGCCCCCGTCGCTGGCCCTTCTCCACGCCCTGACTCGCTCTCTGCACTCCAGCCACACCAGCACTGTCAGTTTCTTCAACGTGCCATCTTCTCTCCCACCACAGGGCACCGGCCCACACTGCTCCTTTGTCTCCCACCAACCACTGCATAGTTTAACCTACGCTGGCTTTAGAGCTCAACTCAAAGGCCGTTAGCTCTGACCAACTATTCCTTATACCTATTGAAGGTCGAGTTCTTCTGTTATACATTCTTGTAAAAGCAATCATTTCTCTTATCTCACAGCACTTGTTTTGTAGCTTATAATCATGCATATATTGCTGTGGCTATTTGACCAATATCTTTCAACACCAACAGTCTCATGCCTTTCCCAAAGAAGACATCATGCCTGGTTTTGCCCACAAAGAATATCCTTAAATATGTGTTGAAGTAATGCATGATGAAGAAATAAATGAATGGACTATGCCCCATAACCTACTTTGTCTTCTAGAAGGCTCACTTGCTCATTCATCACAATAAATTTCACACCTTCTCTTCTCTCTTCAACCTTCTGACATTGTTTCCTCTGCCCTCTCCTTCCCCTGATGACCTTACCACATGCTTCATGGAGAATACAAGAGCCAAACTCATACTCTGCCATCTTCCCACCACCAAACTTGCAATCCAGTATACATGTGCTCTCACCTTTTCCTCAAAACAGATGGAACAAACAAGAAGAAATACAGCAAAGTGGCAGACCTAAATTCAACCATGTAATAGTTACATTAAATGTAAATGGCCTAAAAACTCCAACTAAAAAGCAGATTCTGTAAGAATGAAAATGAAAAAGGCACCAAGAATCAACTGTATTATGTCTAGAATAGATGTACTATAAATATAAAGACAAATATAGCTGAAAGTAAAAATAGGAAAACAAAAGCCATACAAATAGTAAACATAAAAAAGATGAACTGACAAATATGACAAGCAAAATATCCTTTACTATATGTTACTTTTCAACATCAGCAAATAGTTTTTTTTTTTAAAATAGTGTTACCAGAGATTAAAGGGGACATTTCATAATGATAAAGGGGTCATCATATCAGGAAGTCATCACAACTATAAATGTGGGTGGATACAATCACAGCACATCAAAATTCATGAAACAAAACCTGACAGCAAAAAGAAATAGTCAAACCAACCATGGTTGGAGATACCAACAACCTCTTATCGACAATCCATAAACAACTAAACAGAGCATGTAGCTCTTACATGCATAGACTGTAGATTGACATTTATGAACCGTATACCCAATAGCAACAGAATTTTCAACTGCATATAGAATTTTAAACAAAATAGAATAAATACTGGGGTATAAAGAAGTCTCAATCAAAATGAAAAGATAGAAATCATAAACAGTATGTTTTCTAACCACAATGGAATTCAAAATTATAACAGTAAGATATCTTTTAAAAGCTACAAATATTTGGAAATTAAATAGTGTATTTCTTCATACTCTATGGATCAGGGAGAAATCAAAGGAGAAATTAGAAAAATCTTTCAAACTAAGTGATAGCAAAAATACAACATATCAAATTTAGGGTGTATGGCCAGAGAAGAAATGAGAAGAAAATTTGTAGATTTAAATGCTGATAGTAGAAAGGTTTTTAAAAGGGGGGTTAAAATCCAAGTTCCTATGTAAAAAAAATGTTCAAAAAAATTAGTAAACTAAAATTTAGTTGAGAAGCAGAAAATGCTAAAGAGCAAAAATCAATAAAATGGAAAATAGAAATAATAGAGAGAATTAGCTGAGTTAAAAATTAGTTCTTTGAAAGACTAATAAAATTGATAAACCAATCACAAGACTGATCCAGGAAAAAAAGGGAGAGGAAACAACTTATCCTTATCAAGAATAAAAAAAGTAACATGACAAAAATCCTACAAACATTAAAGGAATAAGAAGGAAATGGCATGAACAACTTTTTGTCAATACTGAAACTGACACTAAACAAAACAAATTCTAAAGATCTATTTCAATCAAATAAATTAAATTTATACCAATAAAACTCCTTAAAATGAAAACAAGTCAAAGACATTAAAAAGTAAATTATGGACCAACATCCCTCATCAGTAAGAACAAAAAATTATTAACAAAATTTTAGCAAGTTGAATATAATATTACATAAATGGATAATATATTGTGACCTACTGGGGTTTATCCCAGAAAGGGAAGTTTGGTTTAACATTTGGAAGTCAATAAAATGTAATTAACCATGCTAACAAAATTGAAAAAGGAATATAATCATCTTAAGGATGCTGAAAAATATCTGACAAAATCTACCTTATATGGCTGATTAAAACTCTCAGCAAACAAGAAATAGAAGGGAACTTTCTCAATGAGAAAAAGGACATCTATGAAAAAATTACACCTGTCATCATACTTAATGATGAAAGGCTGAATGTGTTTCTGCTAAGAATGGCACAAGAATGGTGACTCCTGCCAATTCTATTCAATGTTTTATAGGATTTTCTAACCAGTGAAATCATGCAAGAAAAGGAAATAAACAGCATACAGATTGAAAAAAAAGAACAAATAAAGCCATGTTTATTTATAGATGACGTAATTGTCTATATAAAAGATCTCATCAAATCTACCAATTTAAAAAAGGTACTAGAACTAATAATTGTGTTTAGCAAAGTTTCAGTATATAAGACCAACATATGAAAATTAGTTTTCTTCCATATACTAGTGAGAAACCATTATAAATTGAAAGTATAAAGCGATATAATTTACAATAGCATCATACCTAGGGGACAATTTAACAAAAGATACATAAGACATATACAATGAGAACTACTAATTGTTATGAAAGAAAATTAATTAACCTCAATAAGTGGATAAATATACCATTTCCCTTGTTTAGAAAACTCAGTATTAATTTGTCACCTCTACCTAAATGGATCATTAGATTTATTGCAAACCCCAATCAAAACCCCAGAATGCTTTTCTGTGGAAATTGACAAGCCAATTCTCAAATTCGCATGGAACTGTAAAGGCCTAATGTAGTCAAAGGAATTTTGAAAAAGAAAAAGAAAATGGTGCTGAAACAATCCGCTATCCATATGCAAAATATCAACTTTGATCTGTATCCCTCACTACATACGAAAATTAAATCATAATGGATCACAGACTTAAATAAAATTCTAAAACTATAAAACCTCTAGAAAAAAAATAGAAGAAAAATTGTGTGGCCTTGGGTTGGGTGGATTTCTTACATACAAAACCAAAAGCAAGATCACTGGGGGAAAAATAATAAATCAGAGTTCACCAATATTAAAAAGTTTCAATCTGTGAGACATTTGTAGGATGATGAAAACACAAACCACATACTGGGAGAAAACATTTTCTTTATTTTTTTTATTAAATTTATTGGTTAATAAAATTATATAAGTTCCAAGTGTACAATTCTGTAATACATCATCTGTATATTGCATTGTGTGCTCACCACCCAAAGTCAACTCTCCTTCCATCACCATATATTTGATCCCCTTTTCCCTCTTCTACCATCCCCCCCTTACCCTCTGCTAACCACTAAACTGTTGTCTGTGTCTATGAGTTTTTGTTTGTTTGTTTGTCTTGTTCGTTTGTTGCTTTCAATTTTATATCCCACATGTGAGTGAAGTCACACAGTCCTCGACTTCTTCTGTCTGACTTATTTTGCTCAGCATGATAATCTCAAGATCCAATCACATATCTGCTGATGGACTTATAGCAAGAATAAATAAAGGAATCTCAAAGCTCAATCAGAAAAAAACAAACAACCCAGTAAAAAAATGGGCAAAGGATTGTAACAGACATTTCACCAAATAAAATACAGAGGGTGCAATTAAACACATCCAAAGACGTTTGACAGCATTTGGCACTAGGGAACTGAAAATCAAAAGTGCAAGGATTTACTGCTACACACCTAGTAGGATGGCCGGAAGACTGAGCACTGGAATTCTGGCAAGGTGAGGGGAAACTTGATGCTCACACTGCCGGTGGGAATGGGTGGGGATGGGAAGTGGCATGACCATGGGAAATAGCAAGGCAGTTTCTCCAAGAGGTGAGTACACACCTGCTTGTGACTCAGTCATTCCACTCGCAGGTGTTGACCCGAAAAAAATGAAAATGTAAATCCCCAGAAAGTTTTTTGAATAAATGTTTATAACAGCTATATTTGTGATGCCCAGTTATCATTTTTACATTTTAGCAGCAACAATTAGAAATTGAAATTTTAAAAAAATTCCACTTACAATAGCTTCAAAAATATATAATATTTAGGAGTAATAAAAGTTAGATAATTTAGTCTTTAACAAAAGACATGAAGAACCTCTTTCCTAAAAACTATAAAATTTTGTTATGAGAAAACTTTTAAAGACGCAAATAATTAGAAAAATATATCATGTTTGTGGATTGGTAGACTCAATATTGTTGAGACATATATACTCTGCAAATTCATTTATAGATTCAGTGAAATTCTATTCATATCTGCACAGTCTTTTTAATAGAAATTGACAATGCAATTCTAAAATTTACATGGAAATGCAAAGGGCCTAGGAAGGCTACAACGAAGTTAAAAAGCAAAACCAAGCTGAGGACTTCGCTACCTGAATTCCAGATTTACTGTAAAGCTTCAGTAACCAGACAGTGTGGTATTGGCACAGTAGACAAAAAGATTAAGGGAATAGAATACAGAAATAGATCAACACTTCTACGGTCAATAGATTTTTCACAAAGATACCAAAAAATTCAGAAGGGAAATTAAATTCAGCAAATGGTATTGGAACAACTGACATTCACATGGAAAAAAAAAAAAAAAACTAAACTAATTTTGACCCCTCCTACTGCACACCATACCAAAAAAAAAAAAAAAAAAAAAAAAAAATCATCCAAGATGGATCAAACGTCATAGATCTATAAAGCTTTTAGAAGGAAATGTAGGAGAATATTGTTGCAACCTAGAGGCAAACAAAGATTTATCAGACAGAACCCAAAAAGCAATAGCTGTAAAGAAAAAAAATGATGAATTAGACTCATCTAAGTTAAAACTGATGCTTATCAAAAGACACCATTAAAATGATTAGGCAACATTTGTTTGACAAAGGACTTATGTCCAAAATATATAATGACTCCTACAACTCAATAATAGAAAGACAAGAGCCCAACTAAAATAAAATATGGGCAAAATAATAATTGAACAGACACTTCACAAATGAAGCAGTATCGATGATCAACAACCACACAGACCGGGGCTCAGCGTCCCTCGTTGTCAGGGAAATGAAATGCAAACCAGTGTAACCCCACTGCACACCCCAGGATGCTGAACATCGTCATCAAGACTCGCGAGGAAACAGAGCCACCTGACTCTCACCTATCTCTGGACGAAACAGAGAACGGTACAATCACTTTGGAAACGCTTGGGCATAAAGTTAAATATCCGCCTACCCTGCATATTTATCCAAGAGAAATTAAAGTATGGGTCCAAAAAAGTGTGCAAGAATATGTATAGCAGCTTTGTTCGCAGGGACTGAAACTTACAACACCCAATTTCTATGCTGAGAGAATGGACGCACAGTGTGTGACACAGGACATTAGGACAGCACTAGAAAGAAATGAGCTACTGATTCCTGCAACATGGATAAAACTCACAGATGTAACGCAGAGTGAAAGGAGCCCAACACAAAGGAATTCACATCACACGCTTCATTCATATGAAGTTCTAGGACAGACAGAACTAATTTAAGACGGAAAACAGTCCTAGGAGTAGTGTTCTGGGTAGAGGGAGCAGGGTAACGGCACGCAGGCATTGACTGGGAGAGGGGAACGGAATGTTCTCTCCTGGGACAGGGACGTGAGTGACAGGGGTGGACCCACTCGTCAACACCACACAGTAAAAACGCGTGTACTTCAGGGTGTACACGTTACCTTGAAAAAGCACGGTAAGATTCAGAAGTCACCAAGATGGCAGTGTCGGAGACCCCCGCCTCAGCCCTCCCACAGAGAACCTAAAAATCTTGAAGTAATAGAACAGAGAGTGGATCGATGGTGAGCAGCATCTGGGGTGGGGGGTGGGGAGATGGTGGTTGAACTTTCAGTTACAAGATGAACAAGTCCCAGGGCTCTGATAGACAGCATGGTGACTCTAGTTAGCCACGCTGTACTGTGTACCTGAAAGTGGCTACGAGGTGGATCGTCAATGTCCTCACCATAGCAACAGCAGAGTGGCCGTCATATGACGCGAAGGAGGCGTTAACTCACTAGCCTTATTGCAGGAAACATTTCACAATATGTGCATATATCAAATCCTCACACTGTACACCTTAAACTTATACGATGATATGCGTCAATTACATCGCAATAAAGCTGGGGGACCACTGAAAATCACAATAGCAATCAAGTGAGCTTAGGGAGAAACTGAGGTACAGGTGAAACAAGCAGAGTAGAGCGTTCATAACTGCGGGAGCTGCGCATGGGGGACATCAAGGTCTATTATACCATTCTGTTTACTTTGTATGTGTTTGAAATTTTCCATAATAAAATGTAAAAAGAAACTATAAGAAAGAAATTTTACTTGGCTTTCAAAATAATAACCTTATAGCATTCCAGTGACAATGCTATAGATGAAAAAGTATGTGGGATTTTTAAATCGGTTTACAAGTCACCCAGCAAAACATTTCTCAGAGCTGAGAATCACACCACACCTGGTTATTCATGGAGAGATACAGCGCATGCTCTGTAATATGGACCAAATGTGCACACTTAATAATTAGGAGAGTCAGGGAGATGGCAGAACTCTTGGTGTCATGTGACCCAGTAATGGGGACACGGGGAAAAGGGGTGTGGGCTCCAGTTGGCTCTGCCAGTGTCCTTGGGGAGCTCGGTTGTTCAAATAGCTTTCCTCAAATGAGAAAAAAATCGTAGCTCCTAGTACATACAATTGTGAAAGTTAAGTGAGATACCCCATGTGAAGCAATTGCATGTGTAAGATGAAGAATCAATAGTATTAATTAGGGGATGTAATGTATTACAAAGCTTACCTGTAAGAAATGTTCAGCAGGGAGGCAGCTAGAACGCTGTCCAGGGCACAGGAGCACGCCAGTGACTCTTTGGAGTGGCTGGGTGCCGTAGGGCATTATTAAGGAATGGTTGCAAACAGGTAAGCTGGTGGAGGAGAAGGAGAGACCTCTGCATGTCAAGACTGCAGAGAGAGGAGGAAGTTTTGACCTTTGTTTTGTCTAAATAGATTTATAGCTATAAGAATGAATTTTACTGTTGCAATTCCAACAGGAAAAATAATTTTGTTTCTGTGAATCCAAATCCAGCCCCGAACTTCCTTCTCCCAATGGAATATTTATTCCTGTCACGGGAATATTTTTATAAAACCAGCTTTTTAGGAGATGCAATCATCATATCATAGCAGAGAACACACTTAAAACGAAGCCAACAGACTCCACACTACTCAATGGGAAGAGTAAGCCAGTCGCCCAGGTGGTAACAGCACGGCTTAAATGTAATTGATTTGCTGGAAGAAAAACACCAGGCAACACAATGGTTACTGTTAGGTCATTGGAATCAAGGTGTCTGTGACCTGGACAGACGCGTGTTGGATTGTTTGGTCCCTGGTGTGTAAACAGAGGCCATCCTGCATAGACACCTGAGTAGTTCTCAGTTCCCCGGCGCTGGGGATCATACAAACACAGGATTTCCCAGTGTCTTGGGGGGAAGGAGTTTAGGACCAAGTGAAACTCAGGCGTGTGACTTAACCTGGTCTCTCACGGAAATCAGCAGAAAGAAGGATGCTGGCGCTGCCTGGGAGAGAGCCCTCTGGAATTCAGACAGCATCGGGTTGTCCTCGCTGATCGATGGTAACTGGATTAGATACTCCCCAATTAAACAAGCTGAGCACCAACCCTCGGGCTTCAAGCCAGGCAAGACTTGTCTAGAAATTCACTTTTCCAATCTAGCTTTAACAAGAAAAGAAATTTATAAATGGAGATGTCAAAACAATTGTAAAGGAAAATGTCAAACGGAAATTTAGATAATTCTGCTCCTTCAGTGGGAGTTCTAAAGTTACAGATAACACGGCCAAAGCACAGAGGGCTGGAGCCAAAATGGACTTCACCAAGATGAGTCATTATTGCAATTTCCAGATCTACCAGTCATCCAAGAAAGCTCGTCACGGAAAAGAGAGCTGCTCCCACAGCTGGGCCCTTGGGGTCTACACGGCCCTCGCCCAGCGATACATGCTGTGGTCTGAACTATCAGAATGTCTTCACATTCCAGGACAGATGACACGTGCCATGATCAAAGACACCAGAAGAAAGAAAAGAGCACGGCAGACAAGGCAATGGGTCCTCCCAGAAGGCCTGATGGCAATCATGTACTAATGAGAGTCTCCATGTGACTGGGAGTGACATACCAAGAATATCCGTCCCCACAAGGGCCTGAAATGATGAAATTACAGCCTGGGTGGTTGAACGGAGTACAAATTGGGAGCTTCTTATTTTTCAGGTGTGTCAAACATCAGTTAATAACCACCAAGACCACTGGTATCTTCACCTACCCCTGCTGATTACATGCCTGATACAGCTGTCACTCACGGTCGGTCCGTGGGTGATTATTGTGTTTCTCTTAGTGAGTTGTTATAGATGAGAAGTTCGACACCACCAAGCACACATCCCTTTTTTTTTAACCAGATGCACAAGCAGTGGGTCTACATGACAGCAGCCAGCCAGAATGTCTGGGGGTCACAGAGTCCTGATAATTGAAAAGGATCTGAAAATGTGCACATAGAAGATAAATAAGGCTAAGGCTAACCTTCCCCGTCGTCCTCTGCTCTGTGTTAACGCTGCGAGGGGCAGGTCAGGTGGCTTCTCGGAGTGGCTCAGGTGACGCATCTGTGAAACACACCACTGATACCTGAAGGCAGGGCCTAGACCACAGGGCTACCTAGGGTCCCTTCAACAGTTCCCTTTACTGAGCAGCCATTGTGCCAGGTGCTGAGAGGGGCACAGATGGAACAAGGAGACTTTGTTCCCATCTCCAAGACTCTTACAACCCAACTGAGTGGGGGGGCAGTGGGGAACAGATGGTAAAAACTATAACAAAGCAGAGAGAGCAATCTAATACAACAGAGACACAAAATACTAAAGAAATACAAAGCCAAGAGAGATTAATTCCATCTGGACCACAGGGGACAGCTGCATGAAAGAGGTGGCATGTGAGCTGACGATTATTAGGAAGGAAGTAACGAGGACCCTAACCACGATGAAAGCAATAACGCAGAACAGGAGGAATGGATCCATGACATTCTAGAAAGACAGTGCGGGCAGGCCTTGATGAAGAAGTGGATACGCCACATCTCCCAGTCTGCAAGCAAACGCCTTGCAGCTGAGGGTCTTAACTTCTTAGAATCCATAACTTTGAAAACCAGCTTATGACAGACAAGCTGAACTGAACTTTAATGCAACGTAAGTGATGTAATGTGTGCTCTACTTCAGTAATCAGTTGTAAATGCATAATTATAAGAAAATCATACTATGTAACTAATAAATATCATTAATGGTGTATATGCGTACATAAAGTAATTACAAATATATGTATAAGTATATAACTGTTAAAGAATTAAAGAACAATGAACTCGTGCAATTCAAAATGTTTTCTCATATACTTTAGATGTTTTTAATCAGTATGGAATATTTAAGACTGGAACACAGAGATCAAAGGGACAATTTGACGATGATTCTCGGGGGTTAATCATAAGTCGTGTCACAGATGATAATGGTGAAAAATGATTTGAATTATTTGCTGGTAAAATATATGCCTTCTTACAACTGCTCACAGTCCTGCTGATGCTCAAGAAAGAGCACACCCAACGAGACCCAGGATAACATGAATAAATGTAAAGTCCACTGAGGCAACAAACAAAAACAGGAAGCAATAAAAAAAACCCAAAACCGGTGTAGCTGTCACAAAGCGAATGGGCTGGAAAGCAAAGGAAAGCCGGGGGGCAGGGGAGGGGAGGGGAGCACGCTGCTCTACTGACCCCCAGGCAGTGGCATCTCCAGAAGTAGGTGGCCCGGTGCCTCACTTTGAGACAGAAGCAACTGAAGGAATTTCAGAAAGTGCCCCAGATGGTTAAAGAGAAGGTTCCCATTTTCATATTCATTTCAGCTATATATAAACACAGGGTTGGCATGGAAGGGACCAACTCACTTTGATCTGTGGCCTCATAGAGTAGAACCAGGTCCACTGAGGAGAAACTAAAGACACTTCAGTTGAATACAAAAAAGAAGTTTCGAGCATCCAAGATTTCCTGTTTCAAGAGGGCAGGAGTATGCAAAGCGAGTTGTTCAAGTGAAGGTTGGACTTACGTGTGTCTCTCAAGCATTGTCCTTAAGTTCTTTACAAATACCAATGTATTATTTTTACATAAAGCCATACGAGTTGGGGGTCTTACTGTGCCCATTTTACAGATCCGAAACATTAAGCACACAGAGGTCACACCACCTTCCTGAAGTCACCCAGTTGATAATGCGCCCTGGCCACCCAGCTCCGGGGCCACGTCCTTAACCATCACGCTGCTACGAGGCACTTTGCAGAAATGTCACTGCAGAGTCCAGTCATGGGGGGGGGGGGGTGATTGGCATAAACCAAACTCATAACCACGAGTCCACAGAGCATCACGACGTGGCCCCGTGATTACGAAGCATGCCAGACCGTTTGGAATCGACAGACCAAGCAAGCAGGCATTTCAAAGATAATGAAGGTAATGGGGGAAAAAAAGAAAAAAGAAATTCTGGGCAGCCCTGAGCTAGCCGTCCTTTATTTCATAAACATCTTAGAATTTCCTGCCGTCTTTAGTTATTTACTGTGATTTTGAAGAAGGGTCCCAGCGAGGTCCATCTCTGATTCCATTCAACAAGAAGACATGAGCGTTTAGAAGCATGAACTTGTATGGAGCCATGAAAAGCCCTGGACACAACACTGCCGTGTGCCCTTTGCCTGCAGCAGGCTCAGGACGGCACTCGCTGTGGGGGGTTAAACTAGTTCCTTTGGCCATGCAAAATCGAGGAGGAAGCAGACCACAGAGCTTCTGCACACCTTGGAAACCCCTCAGTGGTCACAGCTGAATACCAGGGTGGGGAATGTTTCTCACTGCAAATAGAGAGGGGACACGATTATAACTCCCCATGACAGCTTGGGAAACGGACCTGGTGCTGACAAGCTTCTCCACACATTTCTCCACAAGATTCCAGTAGTTTCCCGGCAGCAACGGATTTAAATCTCCTCCTTCCCGTGTCCCGCATCCAGGTCAACTCAATCACAAACACCCCCTGACAGTCCTGCTCGGGGGGACACCTGGCCGAGCAGATGCTCAGCGGTTTCTGTCAAGGTGAGAACTGCCGTTTATGAAACACTCCTTGTACCGAGCTCTGAGTAGAGCACTTTGCACATATCATCGCATTGCACCCTCACAACCGTAATGAATGGAAACCCAAACTTAGCACTGAACTCACTGTCCTGAACACAATGGTCACTTAGAGAGTAACTAGGGTTCCCATCAGCCATCATGGCTCGTGACAAGCAAACGTGGGCACCAGCCGCAGGGCCAGCAGGAAACGGACACATTAAGGAAGTGAATGCATGAGTGAGTCGGAGGGAGGGAATAAAAGCAGTACAGGCCGACGTGTCCCTTTCATAGAAAGACGGGGGAAAGAGAAATGCCAGGAGAATGCATGTTCATTATAATATCCAGGGGTGGGGTAAGCAGGTTTTACCATCTTTTCTGCCAAGCACGGTACTTGGAGGCTGAGAAATACACGGAAAGTATATGGCATATAAATAAGTCAGGTTATATATAGCTGTATATATGTATGTAACTATCTGTGGGAGCTCAGGGTGTTGATGGAAACTCCTGAATGAGGAACGTGGACCACTTACATGATAACTGTATCCATGTTTCATGCAGGAAAGTACTTAGCACAGGCCATTTTCCCCCAAAGGAGGCTTCTAAGTGAATTCGACAGCTTTACATTTGGAATTGAAGAATGACCCCAAAATCTCTACTCTGCCCACCTGAGATTCCACCGTTAGAAAGTCACTTCTTTGAATTTTGAGAAATCAGAGGAGTTTTACTCTACTCCATTAAAATAAACAGCATTGAAATGATGCTATATTGTAATGCACTTAAGTATTTCAAGGGAATTACTGGTGAGAAGCTCCATTTGCACTGGTGGAGAGAAAGGCTGCAAAGAGAAAGAAGGCCAAATAGGCAACCTGGGGATGGGCCAGAGAGATCCTAAGGCTCCCTTCTTAACCAGGACTGGCCTCAGGGCTTCACAGTCCGTTCACTGTACAGACGCCACATATCAACCTTCGCTTTATACATCATAACAATCACTGGTCACTGGCCAGGCAATAAAGTTTCAGGTTTAGCACTGAGCCATGACTTTAAGTGGACAGTTGGGAATCAGAGGGTCTTACCTGCAGGCCCATCTGAAGGCTATGTCCTCGCAAGGAGCCCTCCCTGCATAGCCTTTCTTAGAGGCAATGCTACTGATTTTGCCGGACGCTTTCTGAAGCAAAAGGCGCAGCCCATTCCTCCTTTATGCAACTTATTCCGCCAACTTCCAAACTCAAACGCCATCAGTTCCCTGTTCCAGAATGTTCAGTGAAGCACCACACTGAGCCCAAGGATTGCATTCTCAGGACAAAGAAAGTTTGGTTTCATGATGTCCCTGATTTAAGCAAACAAAACAAGTCTGGCGTATTCTTGGGTTCCGTGCACTCTTTCCTACGTGTGGAAAGCCTGAAAAACGCATGTAAAAACGGTAGCAACTCCGGGTGCTAGTGTCAATTCTTACCCAACTTCTCAGCCACAGAGTTACCGGAACACGTTTCCTGAGCAGCAGAGCTTACACTCAATGTTGAGAAATGGCCCTGTCCATCTCCACCCTTCCTCACAGCCAACGGGAGGAGGACACAGGCAGAGTATGACAAGGATTCTTCTTTATTTACTTACGACTTACTCTTGCTTGTAGTCTTGAGAACTGACAGTTTTATTTAAATAGAAAGTAATTGAGAACACATAAAACAAAACAGATGTGGAAAGGAAAGTATTAGATAACATATTGAGAAGGTCAAACAGACAATTGCACACAATATGGCAAGGGCTCTTATTTATCCACTTACCACCTAATTTTGTTTGTAATCATGATGACTGACATATTATTTTAAAAGGAAAAAATGGAAAATCTGGGGGAAAATAGTTAAAAAGGAAAGTTTTATGTAATAGATTAAAATAAGAGAAAGCTAACTAAAAATGTGAAATGCTCAAAGTTGAAAAGGGTCTCTTGAAATGTCCAGCCAGGGTTGAAATAATGACTCGGAGCCCACTGAGTGCCATTCAGAGTTTGCAAAGTTGGAGGCTGTTGGCAACAGAACCCAAACTTTTTCCTCCCACACCAACTGTCTCACCTTCCAAGCAATACGGATCAATGGTCAAGATCACAGCAGCTACAGCAGAGCTCTGCAAAACAGACCATGAAGCAGACACCCAGGGCAGAATCCACGGCCAGCTCCTGCAGCAGATGGTCCACTTCATACATAGCAGCCATGCCTTCTCCAGAGTCAGGTTTCAGTGGAAGGTCCAATCTTTGACTCTTCACTGGATAACACAGTGAACTAGACCATGGATTGCTAATTCCTGAACCAACAAGCATCCCAGCCAGGCATGGAAGAAGGGGCTTCCCACCTCTAGTAAAGTGCCCTAATGGACAGAGTTATCAAGCAAACAACTAGCCTCCCCCTTGCAACCATGGGCTGGGCGAGACCCAGCGGGCCCATGGTGGTAAAAGGAAGTCTGGGAACTGGAAGAGGGCCACCAAGAACAATTTTGTCTTCAGATAAGAGAGGCTGGTAGTTGCTAGGGCTGCCACACCCAGTTCTTCCCACCTTGGAAGCAGGAGTGATTCCAGAACCTCTGGCAGCTGCCCGGCAACAAGAGGTCAGTAAGTAATGGAGGACAGAAGGAGATATTCTGGTTTCTCAGTGGCATTAGTGGGTTAATGCTGGAAATGGGGGTCCCTACTTCAGCACCCCAGAATTATGAGATAACTGCCTTTCTTGCTTAAATCACTGTTGCCTGTGGCTGTTAGCATTCCTGATGTACTATCCACTTTCAGACCATGCGTGTGCATTTATTTGTCAGAAAACAATCAAATCTTATTGGCCACATGTTCATCAACTATGCAATCATCACTCGCTTTTCCATGAAAGCACAATAACAAAGGGATAAAGCAAGGCTTCTGTTCAGAAGGAACTGGCCTTGGCTTTACTCAAGTAACCTAGCTCTCCCCTTTGCTGAAACCCAGTAAGACAGACCACATTTCTAAGCCTGAAGTTTGCAAGTTCTCTCTGTCTCTGTTTTAATTCCAAATATGAATGTAAGTCTGTACTATTATAAGACATGCTTGTGCCTCTGAGAAATTTTTAGGCAATATATCACTGTAGCTGCAGTGTCCTGGCTGACTTTCCCATGAATTGGTAGACTTTCAGGATTTAGTATTTGTAGGAGGGCACTGTTATTGCTAATAATATCGCCTGAAAATCGTACCACACTTTACTATGTAGCACTGTCGTATATTTTCTATTTTTTAAATATTTATAAATCACACAGAGATTGCTGTTTCTTTGAGTGTGAAACAGAATATATGAAAATTGAGAAAAACTGGAGTAAAGTTACTCGTATTCTTTACTGGCAAAAACACAATAAGGCAACAGGCTAAGAAAGGGAGAAGCATTTAAAAAGGAAAAGGAGCTAGACATAAGAATAAAATGATATTAAAAAACTAAAACTTCAATAGCCCAATTTAAATGTGCTTTAGAAGCTCTAAAAAGTCACATGGAAAGTGCATAAGATTCAACCAATAACATGGAAGATAAATTAGAGAAGCTGAACAGGAAATAAAGAGAAAGGAAAAAAGCTGCTGAAAGGATGAGAGAGAAAACTAGATATAAAGACAAGAGAATAAAGTATTCACAACTAAAATTCCAGAAGAGACATATATAAACAACATAGGGCGTACCCATATCCTGGAACATAAAGCAAGTCTCAATGAAGTTACAAGTATTGAAGTCATTCAGAGTATATCCTCTGACTATAAAAGAAATAATCTAGACATAAATAACAGAACTTCCTCAAGTGTTTGGAAATTCAGCAATACATTTATAAATAACCAGTGGATCAAAGAATAAATTATAATGGAAATTATAAAAATGTAATATCACACAATTTGTGGGATGCAACTAAAGGTATGCTTAGAGGGAAATTAATAGCCTTAAATGCTTCTACAAATACTTAATAAAAAGGATAAAAATCAAAGACTGAATTTTCCATCCTAGGAAGATAAAAAAGAAGAGTGAATTAAATCCAAGAAAAATAAAATAAATTAAGAAGAATATTATTTAAAATGTAAAACAAATGGAGAAGAGAGAAAACTCAAAGTCAAAAGTGGTTCTTTTAAAATCTAAGAAAATTGGCAATTCCTTAAAATGATTGCTCTAGAAAAAAATGGTACATATTATCAAAATGAAGAATTAAAACTGGAACATCACCACAATCTACAAATGCTAAAAAGAGAATGAGAGGATTTTATACATAATTCTGTGCAGATTAATTTAAAATTAATTTAAAATTATGAAATAGAAAATTCTTACAAAAACACAACTGATAAAAAAAGAAATAGAAATATGAATAGCCCCACACTTATTAAAGAAATGTAATTTGTAATTTAAATCTCCTCCCAACCCCAAAAATCTCTAGACAGTTTCATTAATGAATTCTCAATATTTCTGGGGGAAAATGATAACAGTCTTATAGAAACTTTTCCAGAGGATAGAAAAAGGTGAAGTACTTCCCAACTCTTGAGATTACTTTGGCTTTGATGCCAAAATCTGACATTGTAGAAAAGAGAAACTACTGGCCAATTGTTCCCAGAAACACAGACACAAAAACACCAAACAAAATATTAGCATAAACAATCCACTAAAATTCCACAAGGAAAATGCATGAAACCTAAGTTGGGTTTACTTGTGGAATGTATGGATTTTTTTAACATTAAAAAACCAATGAATGTTCTTCTGCTTCTGCTTCCCCTCCCCGTTCCTGATTCTATGCCACAACTGTTAGGTAGAGCAAGGAAGGTCCCTAGAGTGGGGAGCAGAGGGGCCCTCCGGGGGGCTAGAGGGGGGCGTCAGAGGAGGACAAGGCACAGAGGACAGCCTGGAGTAGAGGCGGGGTAAGGCGCACATCCACGCAGGGCAGGGAGTCGGGAAGATACGAGAGATCGGCTCTTTCCTACTGATTAAACAACTGGAGAAACATTAGGGTGACAACCGCCAGGGTTCACACAGAGTAGAAGAGAGTTACAAATATGGCTATGGAGAAAACTAAGAACACTGTAATGTTGCGTGGGAATGGACGTATCGGCACGAACCAGTGATTTTTGATAGAGATTAGATATATAATGATAGAAGATAGATAGACAACAGATACATAGATACATAGATACATAGATACATAGATGCATAGATAGACAGATATAGATAGATGGAGTTACATAAATATAGATGCAAATGAATGTATGTACATACGCTTCTGTGTGGGCACATATAGGCACACACAGGCCTAAATACCCAAATATGTATTTGTCACCTAGCTCTGCTTGAGAGGGCCTGGGGACAGCAACACCCCGCCAGCACTGAGCACATCCAACAGCGGACCTTAGCTTCTAAATATCACGTTCCACTAAAGGAAATGAGAAGTCCTTGGAGAAATGGCTTACTGGGGTCTTGAGCAGGCGAAGTGCACAGGAGCCTGAAACCGTTCCCCCAGAAAGCAAGAAAGTGCTCAGAAAAGAGGGGCCCAGGCCAGCCTGTGTGAGCTCCCACTGGGCAGATTGGGGACAGTGTGAGCATCGAGGTGAATGCTGATATTAACAGGTTATGAGTCATGGAAACCATGAGTCCTTTCAGAAACTAATTAATTAGTGTAACATTGATGAACAGGATATACATAGTTTTAAAGGGTCTCCTATAAAAATACTTGTTAATTACAAAGGAGAAATTAGTAAATGTACAGTGGGGAAACCTGGCAGACGCCATCTTCATCAAGTAGTCAAAGCAAACATCTTTAATAATGAAACGAACTGGAACCCTGCGCCCCCTGATAGGACGCAGTGAGAGCACAGAGGTATCCCTGCGAAGGAAACAGAACTTCAAACTAACTGTAAGAAAAACATTACACAAATCCAAAGTGGGAGACCCTATGAAACGGATGACCGGTAGTCTTCAAAAGTTCAAAGTCACGAGGTCAAGGACAGACTGGGCAACCAGTGAAGGCCAAAGGAGATAAGAAATGTCCAACTGAACGCAGCCTGTGATTCCGAAAGGGTCCTGTGCTGTAAAGACGTTGTTGAAGCGACTGGGGAAACTTGAAGAGGGGCTGAGGTTTAGGTGGTATGATGTATCCGTGTTGATATCTTGATTTTGATGGTTATATAGAAGAATTTCCTTGTTATAGAAATATACTCTAAAAATATTCAGGGATGATGGAGGAACATGTCAGCAACTTACTCTCAAATGGCTTAGAAAAAGCAAGTTCTTTGTACTCTACTTCCAATTTTTCTGTAAGTTTGTTATTGTTTCAGATTTTTAAATAAATACACTATATATATATAGTGTTCTTTTCTCCTTTATCTTGTATATATATAGAGAGAGTGTGTATAATTCACCACATAAACAAAATAAAGGAAAAAAGAACATGATTATTTCAAGAGATGCAGAAAAAATATCTGACAAAATTTTACATGCACTCATAATTCAAAAACAAAAACCAAACCCTAGAGATACCTACAGCTTCTGCCGTGAGATATAGAGAGAACTGAAAGGAACACTGCTCTCACCCTTTCAACAAAAAAGAGACAGACTAACTTCAAATCCACGATTTTTTGGAACCTGCCAGAGACCAGAGGTCAGAGGGCAACTAAATGGGCCCAAAGCGAAGGTGGAATGGTGCCTGCAGGGAGAGAAGAGATGCCAGTCTGAGCGCCTCCAGACAGATGCCACCAGACACTGTGGAGAAAGGTTGGGCCAAAACAGGTGGCAAACTGGTAAAGGTCTTCATGTAGACGGCTAGACCACTGTGACACTGCTGGGGTCTGCATAGTGTAGAGGGTGGACATACCTTCTCAGAAAGGCTCTTTCTTCACACAAAAGAGAACTCAACAAGTTCTTAAAAAGGCCCGTTGTATGCAAACCTGGGGCAAAGGAACAGCAGGAATGCAAACGGACAGGAGGCCCCATCTAGATCTTTCTCTTCAATTTCCACTAGGACCCAAATTTTAATTTGTTGGAGGAAGGGCATCAGCTGCCTGGTGACACGGGTGATGACTCCGCAGCTAGAGGAAGGGAATTGCCCAAGGGGAGAGGATCATACACTGTGTCTGCAACTACAAGGGGCTGGGGCAGGGGCATCGAGACATCATAGGCATGCAACCAAGGACATAGTGCATGTCAAAGACCGAGGCTTCGTCAGAACAACAGAGGCTGCAACCGATGCAATAAATGTGTCATACGATCATCTCAGAGGATGCAGGAAAAGTGCTTGAAAAATACAACATTCACTCCTAGTGAATATTCTCAGCAAACGAGGACGAGAATGTCCTTAAACTAACAAAGAACATCTACAGTGAGAGAAAGAAAGTCGGGGGGGGGGGGGGGGGGAGACCATACGCACTGAAAGAGGAAGTAGAAAATCTTACCGAAATAAACATTTTGGTAGGTCACAAGATACAAGGTCAATATCCAAGAGTCAACTGTGTTTATACATAGCAGCAATAAGAAATTTAAAATTTAAAATGCCATTCACAATAACATCAAAAAACGAAGAATTTAGGGAGAATTTAACAAAATATATGTAAGAACCTAGTCAATGAAAACTATATATTGATGCCAAGAAATGAAAGAAGAACAAATAAACGGAGAAGTACACTCTACGTTCATAGTTTGGACATCTCATTATTATTAAAAATGCAATGCCCTCCAACTTAACCTATAAATTCAATGCAGTACCAGTCAAAATCTCAGGTCTGTTTGTAGAAATCGTCACGCTGATTCTAAAATGTATATGACAATGCTGAAGATCTGGAATAGCTAAAATAAGTTTGAAAAAGCAGGAAAAAAAGTTAGAGGACTTAATTATCTGCTATTGAGACGTCTCTGAAGCTAGAGTTCTGCCATAAGGAAAAGCACGTAGGACAATGGGGCCGAATAGAAAGTACAGAAATAGACTCATACATCCATGGCCAACTTATTTTTAACAAAGAGACAAAGATAATTCAATGAAGAAAAGAATAGTCTTCTCCACAAACGGTGGAAGAACAAATGGCTGTGCACACGGATGCGATGAACCCGGGTCCCTACTTACTGCCGCCCCCAAAGTTAGCTCACAATGGGTCAGGGGCGCAAACACGAAGTTCTCCAAATCTTTGGGTAGGCGTAACTCTACCGCTAGGACACAAAAGGCACAAACAATGAAATGAAATTACAGTGAAATAGATTTAACCCAAATTTGAAGTTTCTGCTCTTCTAAAAACACCATGGACAAAATGGACAGGCAAACCAGAGACTGAGACAAAATATTTGCAAGTCAAATGTGTGACAAAGAACTTCTATTCAGAACATATTCAGAACTCTTGGAACGCAACAATAAAAAGTCTTCCTTAAAAGCTTGGGTAGAAACAAAAGAGAAAATGTCTCAAATGTTCAAGCAATTAGAAAGTGTAATTCTTACAAAACGTAGAGAAAAACGCATTCAAAGACATTCTCCAGCAGACTAAAAGATGAATCACGATGTAGAACTAAAGAATTCTGAAATCCTATTTCAAAAGTATTGGATCAACAGTGAAACCATATAATCAAAGGCAGTAAAGGTAATTTCACAAAGGGCAATTTTGAGATGCGAAAACATCAATAATTTACTAATAAATCGGGTCTAACATGTCACGATGCAAAACAAGAGGAAGTGGATTGACGAGGGAGGGCAGAAGTTACAGCTAATTTCCTCACCTCTTAGGAGGCACGTCAACACATATAACATGACGCGATTTGAAAGACCTGAAAACATTTATCCTCCTTAGCCAGCAGTTTTACTTGTAGGAATTTGTCTTGAGGAAATGACTTGGTGCAAAAATTAACTGCACAGATCTTCATTGCAGCACTATCTACGAGACACAAAACATGGAAGGATTCTAAATAAGCCATAATGTGAGATGGACAAAACAGCTGTGTCACACTCATTCACTGAGATGTCGTTTTTTCATTAAATGGTACATGGACAAAGAGTATTTAATGGTTAGGAAAGATTTTCATAATCTTCCTTAGGTATTTTTTTCTTCTGTCATTCTAGTTAAAAACCAATAATTTTGCTGCTTTATTTTTCTTTAACCGTCAGGATTTATCAGGCATCTCCTAACTTTTTCTAAAGTCTCTTTCTAAATTTTCTCCTTCTTTCAAACATTTTCATATGGAATACTTCATTTTAACTGTTTACCTCCCCTGAAAAATCATCCTATGGTTTAAATATTTGTGACTTTTGATTCCTAAAATGGAGGCATTTATGATTTATTTTTAAATGAAAAAATGAGGATGCCATCACTGAGAATCTGGTTGCATACAAATTAAGTGCTTAGTTTCAAGCATGACACTACAGTTGTATTTTTAAGTCTCAATAATTTATGATTTGACAGATCTGAATAAAACCTAATTGCTTAATTTTGACACAAAGAATTTAAATATTATTTTTTACTAATCACCAGCCATGCATATTTCTAAAAAGAAACACGTACACATGTACACACACACACACACACACACTTTAGGAAACTAATTCAAACAGGACCGCCAACACACGTACCTTTGAAAAGAACTGATCTAGTAATAAAATATTCTCCACCACAAATGTGAGCCAAAGCCTTATTTCATTTATTTCAAATATGTGAGTGTTCCAACTTCTGGCTCATGATCCAGCCTCTCAGAAATTCTTTGCCCAGGAGGCTCCGTCTTTCCCCACCGCTGCCAGGGAGCAAGCCATGCCCAGCGCTGTGGCCACACGGGCTCCTCCAGGACTCCTCAGGCTGCTCCCAGAGTGGCCCCCAAAGACTGAAGCCAGTGGCTCATCACAGGTTGGCGACTGCGCAGAGAGACTGGCAGGATTGTGGGGGCCTCAGGGAGGACATCTGAACCCCAGGCTCAGGGAGCTCATTCCACGGAGTCCTCAGGACCTTGCCACCTGCTTAGCTTTGCTTGGGACTTCTTTGAGCCGTCAAGCCCAGCCAGAACCCATGTCTGGTAAGATTGCCACTGCCATCCGCACTGCCTAACTGGACACCATCATCAAACAATTCAAATGCTTCAGCTGAGGTTGATTATTCTGATGGCATCCGCCGCTTCCCCTTCACCATGCTGGGCGTGACCTATTTCCTCCCATTTCAGGTCTTTCTGAAGACCAACCCGGATCGCCTGTCACAGCCCGGTTCTCAGAGTCTTTCTAGTCTCACACAAGCTCCTCTCCCTCCTTCACCACAAATGTTTCCAGAGTTTCCATTAGAAGCAGATTATAAGAGGCCTCCATATTTAGGAGGAGCCTTCTCACTTGTCACCTGCGTGTGATGGACTCTACAATTCCTACCTATTGAAGACAAACGCACTCACTCTTCACATTTAGAAGCCAAGACACTGAAG